>NW_027069174.1:0-117742 GCF_037157495.1 Lathamus discolor
TTGGATTAAAGAGGGAGAGAAATGGGAAAAACTGTGTTAGAAACAGAAAAAAAAAAAAGCCTAAAAAGATTTGAAGGAGGGCAAAAATGGTTAAGATATAGCCCCAAAAGGCTTAAAAAGGATTAGAGATGTGCAAAAATGGGACAGAAATGGCCAAAAACTATTGAAAATGTGTTAGAAAGGGAGAAAAAATGGGTTAGAACTGGACAAAAAATGGATAAGAAATGGCCAAAAGTAGCTTAAAAGGGGTTAGAGATGTGCAAAAATGAGTTAGAAATGGCCAAAAATGGCATAAAACAGGTTAAGAATGGCCAAAAATGGGTTAGAAATGGCCAAAAAGGCCTTAAAGCAGGTAAGAGATGTGTAAAAAATGGTTAGAAGTGGCAAAAAAATGGATTAAAGGTGGTGAGAAATGCGGAAAACTGGGTTAGAAACAGAAAACAAATAGCATAAACCGTGTTGAAAGTGGGCAAAAATGGTTTAGAAAGAACCAAAAATGGCTTTAAAAGGGTTAGAGATTTGCAAAAAAGGAATAGAAATGGCCAAAATTTATTTAAAAAGCCTCAAAAATGGACAAAGAATTCATTAGAAATGGCCAAAACCGGCTTAAAAGGGTTAGAGGTATGCAAGAACGGTTTAGAAAAAGCCAAACTTGGCTTAAAAGGGGCTAGAGATGAGCAAAAAAGGGTTAGAAATGGCCAAAAATAGCTTAAAATGGGTTAGATATAGCCAAAAAAGGGTTAAAATGGGTTAGTAGTGGGTAAAAAAGGGTTAGATGTAGCCGAAAATGGCTTAAAACCTCTGAGAATTGGGCCAAAAATGGGTCATAAAAAAAAGAAAAAAAAAAGCTTATAATTAGTTGAATGCGGAAAACAGTGTTTTAGAAAGAGCCAAAAATGGCTTTAAAAGGGTTAGATGTCTGCAAAAATGGGTTAGAAATGGCCAAAAGAGCCTTAAAATGGGATAGAAATAGTGAAAAATGGCTTAAAATGTGTTAGAGGTCTGTAAAAACGGTTTAGATAAACCCAAAAAATGGTTTAAATCGTGTGAGCAATGGGCAAAAAATGAGTTAGAAAAGGAAAGAAAAATGGCTTAAACCAGGTTGAAAGTCGGAAAAAATGGTGTAGAAAGAGCCAAACTGGCTTTAAAGCAGGTTAGAGATGTGCAGAAATGGGTTAGAAATGGCAGAAAATGGCTTGAAACGGGTTATAGATGTGCCAGAAATGGTTAGAAATGGCCAAAACTGCTTTAAAGCAGGTTAGAGATGTGCAAAAATGGGTTAGAAATGCCCAAAAATGGATTACAGTGGGTAATAATTGGGAAAACCTGCGTTAGGAACAGAAAAAAAAAGCTTAAAGACAGTTGAATGAGGGAAAAAATGGTTAAGAAAGACCCAAAATAGGCTTCAAAAGGGTTAGAGTTACGCAAATGGGGATAGAAATGGCCAAAAATAATTTAGAATGGGTTAGAAACGGGCAAAATTTGAGTTAGAAATGGGCAAAATTTGGGTTAGAAATGGCCAAAACTGGCTTAAAGGGGGTTAGAGGTGTGCAAAAATATGTTTGAAATGGCCAAAAATGGTAAGAAATGGCAAGGTAGGGGCTAAACGGGGTTAGAAATGGCCTAAAATGGCTTAACATCGGTTAGAAGATTGCAAAACTGGGCTAGAAATGGCCAGGAAGGTTTAAAATGGGATAGAAATGGTGAAAAATGGCTTAAAATGTGTTGAGAGTGAGAAAAAATCGTGTAGAAAGAGGCAAAAATGGCTTTCAAAGGGTTAGAGATGTGCAAAAATGGGTTAGAAATGGCAAAAAAATGGCTTAAAAGGGCTTGTAGATGTGCCAGAAATGGTTGGAAATGGCCAAAAATGCTTTAAAGCAGGTTAGAGATGTGTAAAAATGGGTTAGACATGGCCAAAAATGGATTAAAGCAGGAGAGAAATGGGAAAAACTGTGTTAGAAACAGAAAAAAAAAAAAAGCCTAAAAAGATTTGAAGGAGGGCAAAAATGGTTAAGATATAGCCCCAAAAGGCTTAAAAAGGATTAGAGATGTGCAAAAATGGGACAGAAATGGCCAAAAACTATTGAAAATGTGTTAGAAAAGGAGAAAAAATGGGTTAGAACTGGACAAAAAATGGATAAGAAATGGCCAAAAGTAGCTTAAAAGGGGTTAGAGATGTGCAAAAATGAGTTAGAAATGGCCAAAAATGGCATAAAACAGGTTAAGAATGGCCAAAAATGGGTTAGAAATGGCCAAAAAGGCCTTAAAGCAGGTAAGAGATGTGTAAAAAATGGTTAGAAGTGGCAAAAAAATGGATTAAAGGTGGTGAGAAATGCGGAAAACTGGGTTAGAAACAGAAAACAAATAGCATAAACCGTGTTGAAAGTGGGCAAAAATGGTTTAGAAAGAACCAAAAATGGCTTTAAAAGGGTTAGAGATTTGCAAAAAAGGAATAGAAATGGCCAAAATTTATTTAAAAAGCCTCAAAAATGGACAAAGAATTCATTAGAAATGGCCAAAACCGGCTTAAAAGGGTTAGAGGTATGCAAGAACGGTTTAGAAAAAGCCAAAATTGGCTTAAAAGGGGCTAGAGATGAGCAAAAAAGGGTTAGAAATGGCCAAAAATAGCTTAAAATGGGTTAGATATAGCCAAAAAAGGGTTAAAATGGGTTAGTAGTGGGTAAAAAAGGGTTAGATGTAGCCGAAAATGGCTTAAAACCTGTGAGAATTGGGCCAAAAATGGGTCATAAAAAAAAGAAAAAAAAAAAGCTTATAATTAGTTGAATGCGGAAAACAGTGTTTTAGAAAGAGCCAAAAATGGCTTTAAAAGGGTTAGATGTCTGCAAAAATGGGTTAGAAATGGCCAAAAGAGCCTTAAAATGGGATAGAAATAGTGAAAAATGGCTTAAAATGTGTTAGAAGTCTGTAAAAACGGTTTAGATATAGCCGAAAATGGTTTAAATCGTGTGAGCAATGGGCAAAAAATGAGTTAGAAAAGGAAAGAAAAATGGCTTAAACCAGGCTGAAAGTCGGAAAAAATGGTGTAGAAAGAGCCAAACTGGCTTTAAAGCAGGTTAGAGATGTGCAGAAATGGGTTAGAAATGGCAGAAAATGGCTTGAAACGGGTTATAGATGTGCCAGAAATGGTTAGAAATGGCCAAAACTGCTTTAAAGCAGGTTAGAGATGTGCAAAAATGGGTTAGAAATGGCCAAAAATGGATTACAGTGGGTAATAATTGGGAAAACCTGCGTTAGGAACAGAAAAAAAAAGCTTAAAGACAGTTGAATGAGGGAAAAAATGGTTAAGAAAGACCCAAAATAGGCTTCAAAAGGGTTAGAGTTACGCAAATGGGGATAGAAATGGCCAAAAATAATTTAGAATGGGTTAGAAACGGGCAAAATTTGAGTTAGAAATGGGCAAAATTTGGGTTAGAAATGGCCAAAACTGGCTTAAAGGGGGTTAGAGGTGTGCAAAAATATGTTTGAAATGGCCAAAAATGGTAAGAAATGGCAAGGTAGGGGCTAAACGGGGTTAGAAATGGCCTAAAATGGCTTAACATCGGTTAGAAGATTGCAAAACTGGGCTAGAAATGGCCAGGAAGGTTTAAAATGGGATAGAAATGGTGAAAAATGGCTTAAAATGTGTTGAGAGTGAGAAAAAATCGTGTAGAAAGAGGCAAAAATGGCTTTCAAAGGGTTAGAGATGTGCAAAAATGGGTTAGAAATGGCAAAAAAATGGCTTAAAAGGGCTTGTAGATGTGCCAGAAATGGTTGGAAATGGCCAAAAATGCTTTAAAGCAGGTTAGAGATGTGTAAAAATGGGTTAGACATGGCCAAAAATGGATTAAAGCAGGAGAGAAATGGGAAAAACTGTGTTAGAAACAGAAAAAAAAAAAAAGCCTAAAAAGATTTGAAGGAGGGCAAAAATGGTTAAGATATAGCCCCAAAAGGCTTAAAAAGGATTAGAGATGTGCAAAAATGGGACAGAAATGGCCAAAAACTATTGAAAATGTGTTAGAAAAGGAGAAAAAATGGGTTAGAACTGGACAAAAAATGGATAAGAAATGGCCAAAAGTAGCTTAAAAGGGGTTAGAGATGTGCAAAAATGAGTTAGAAATGGCCAAAAATGGCATAAAACAGGTTAAGAATGGCCAAAAATGGGTTAGAAATGGCCAAAAAGGCCTTAAAGCAGGTAAGAGATGTGTAAAAAATGGTTAGAAGTGGCAAAAAAATGGATTAAAGGTGGTGAGAAATGCGGAAAACTGGGTTAGAAACAGAAAACAAATAGCATAAACCGTGTTGAAAGTGGGCAAAAATGGTTTAGAAAGAACCAAAAATGGCTTTAAAAGGGTTAGAGATTTGCAAAAAAGGAATAGAAATGGCCAAAATTTATTTAAAAAGCCTCAAAAATGGACAAAGAATTCATTAGAAATGGCCAAAACCGGCTTAAAAGGGTTAGAGGTATGCAAGAACGGTTTAGAAAAAGCCAAAATTGGCTTAAAAGGGGCTAGAGATGAGCAAAAAAGGGTTAGAAATGGCCAAAAATAGCTTAAAATGGGTTAGATATAGCCAAAAAAGGGTTAAAATGGGTTAGTAGTGGGTAAAAAAGGGTTAGATGTAGCCGAAAATGGCTTAAAACCTGTGAGAATTGGGCCAAAAATGGGTCATAAAAAAAAGAAAAAAAAAAAGCTTATAATTAGTTGAATGCGGAAAACAGTGTTTTAGAAAGAGCCAAAAATGGCTTTAAAAGGGTTAGATGTCTGCAAAAATGGGTTAGAAATGGCCAAAAGAGCCTTAAAATGGGATAGAAATAGTGAAAAATGGCTTAAAATGTGTTAGAAGTCTGTAAAAACGGTTTAGATAAACCCAAAAAATGGTTTAAATCGTGTGAGCAATGGGCAAAAAATGAGTTAGAAAAGGAAAGAAAAATGGCTTAAACCAGGTTGAAAGTCGGAAAAAATGGTGTAGAAAGAGCCAAACTGGCTTTAAAGCAGGTTAGAGATGTGCAGAAATGGGTTAGAAATGGCAGAAAATGGCTTGAAACGGGTTATAGATGTGCCAGAAATGGTTAGAAATGGCCAAAACTGCTTTAAAGCAGGTTAGAGATGTGCAAAAATGGGTTAGAAATGGCCAAAAATGGATTACAGTGGGTAATAATTGGAAAACCTGCATTAGGAACAGAAAAAAAAAGCTTAAAGACAGTTGAATGAGGGAAAAAATGGTTAAGAAAGACCCAAAATAGGCTTCAAAAGGGTTAGAGTTACGCAAATGGGGATAGAAATGGCCAAAAATAATTTAGAATGGGTTAGAAACGGGCAAAATTTGAGTTAGAAATGGGCAAAATTTGGGTTAGAAATGGCCAAAACTGGCTTAAAGGGGGTTAGAGGTGTGCAAAAATATGTTTGAAATGGCCAAAAATGGTAAGAAATGGCAAGGTAGGGGCTAAACGGGGTTAGAAATGGCCTAAAATGGCTTAACATCGGTTAGAAGATTGCAAAACTGGGCTAGAAATGGCCAGGAAGGTTTAAAATGGGATAGAAATGGTGAAAAATGGCTTAAAATGTGTTGAGAGTGAGAAAAAATCGTGTAGAAAGAGGCAAAAATGGCTTTCAAAGGGTTAGAGATGTGCAAAAATGGGTTAGAAATGGCAAAAAATGGCTTAAAAGGGCTTGTAGATGTGCCAGAAATGGTCGGAAATGGCCAAAAATGCTTTAAAGCAGGTTAGAGATGTGTAAAAATGGGTTAGAAATGGCCAAAAATGGATTAAAGAGGGAGAGAAATGGGAAAAACTGTGTTAGAAACAGAAAAAAAAAAAAGCCTAAAAAGGTTTGAAGGAGGGCAAAAATGGTTAAGATATAGCCCCAAAAGGCTTAAAAAGGATTAGAGATGTGCAAAAATGGGACAGAAATGGCCAAAAACTATTGAAAATGTGTTAGAAAGGGAGAAAAAATGGGTTAGAACTGGACAAAAAATGGATAAGAAATGGCCAAAAGTAGCTTAAAAGGGGTTAGAGATGTGCAAAAATGAGTTAGAAATGGCCAAAAATGGCATAAAACAGGTTAAGAATGGCCAAAAATGGGTTAGAAATGGCCAAAAAGGCCTTAAAGCAGGTAAGAGATGTGTAAAAAATGGTTAGAAGTGGCAAAAAAATGGATTAAAGGTGGTGAGAAATGCGGAAAACTGGGTTAGAAACAGAAAACAAATAGCATAAACCGTGTTGAAAGTGGGCAAAAATGGTTTAGAAAGAACCAAAAATGGCTTTAAAAGGGTTAGAGATTTGCAAAAAAGGAATAGAAATGGCCAAAATTTATTTAAAAAGCCTCAAAAATGGACAAAAAATGCATTAGAAATGGCCAAAACCGGCTTAAAAGGGTGAGAGGTATGCAAGAACGGTTTAGAAAAAGCCAAAATTGGCTTAAAAGGGGCTAGAGATGAGCAAAAAAGGGTTAGAAATGGCCAAAAATAGCTTAAAATGGGTTAGATATAGCCAAAAAAGGGTTAAAATGGGTTAGTAGTGGGTAAAAAAGGGTTAGATGTAGCCGAAAATGGCTTAAAACCTCTGAGAATTGGGCCAAAAATGGGTCATAAAAAAAAGAAAAAAAAAAAGCTTATAATTAGTTGAATGCGGAAAACAGTGTTTTAGAAAGAGCCAAAAATGGCTTTAAAAGGGTTAGATGTCTGCAAAAATGGGTTAGAAATGGCCAAAAAAGCCTTAAAATGGGATAGAAATAGTGAAAAATGGCTTAAAATGTGTCAGAAGTCTGTAAAAACGGTTTAGATAAACCCAAAAAATGGTTTAAATCGTATGAGCAATGGGCAAAAAATGAATTAGAAAAGGAAAGAAAAATGGCTTAAACCAGGTTGAAAGTCGGAAAAAATGGTGTAGAAAGAGCCAAACTGGCTTTAAAGCAGGTTAGAGATGTGCAGAAATGGGTTAGAAATGGCAGAAAATGGCTTGAAACGGGTTATAGATGTGCCAGAAATGGTTAGAAATGGCCAAAACTGCTTTAAAGCAGGTTAGAGATGTGCAAAAATGGGTCAGAAATGACCAAAGCTGGCTTAAAACGGGTTAGAAATAGCCAAAAGTGGCTTAAAATGGGTTAGAAATGCCCAAAAATGGATTCAAGTGGGTAAAGAAATGGGGAAAACTGGGTTAGAAACAGAAAAAACCCTAGCTTAAAACGGGTGGAAAGTGGGCAAAAATGGTTTAGAAAGAGTCAAAAATGCATTAAAAGGGTTCTAGACACGCAAAAATGGGATAGAAATGGCCAAAAATGATTTAAAACGGGTTAGAAATGGACAAAAATTGGGTTAGAAATGGCCAAAACCGGCTTAAAAAGGGTTAGAGGTAAGCAAAGATGAGTTAGAAATAGCCAAATCCGGCTTAAAAAAGGTTAGAGATGTGCAAAAATGGGTCAGAAATGACCAAAGCTGGCTTAAAACGGGTTAGAAATAGCCAGAAATGGCTTAAAATGGGTTAGAAATGGCCAAAAAAGCTTTAAAGCGGGTTAGAGATGTGCGGAAACGGGTTAGAAATGGCCTAAGTTGGCCAAAAGCAGGTTAGAAATGGCCACAAAGGCTTTAAAGCAGATTAGAGATGTGTATACAATGGTTAGAAATGGCAAAAAATGGGTTAAAGCAGGTAAGAAATGGGGGAAACTTGGTTAGAAAGGGAAGAGAAAAAACCTTCAAACGAGTTGAAAGTTGGCAAAAATCGTTCAGGTCGAGCAAAAAAAGGCTTAAAAAGGGTTAGAGCTGAGGAAAAATGGGTTATAAATGGCCAAAAGCGGCTTAAAGGTGGTTAGATAGGGGTAAAACTGGGGTAGGAATGGCCAAAAATTGCATAAAATGGGTTAGAAGTTTGCAAAACTGTGCTAGAAATGGCCAAAAGGGCTTAAATTGGGATAGAAATAGTGAAAAATGGCTTAAAATGTGTTAGAAGTGAGTAGAAATGGGTTAGATATAGCCGAAAATGGTTTAAATCGTGTGAGCAATGGGCAAAAAATGAGTTAGAAAAGGAAAGAAAAATGGCTTAAAACGGGTTGAGAGCGAGAAAATATTGTGTAGAAAGAGGCAAAAATGGCGTTCAAAGGGTTAGAGATGTGTAACACCAGCTTAGAAATGGCCAAAAATGGATTACAGTGGGTAATAATTGGGAAAACCTGCGTTAGGAACAGAAAAAAAAAGCTTAAAGACAGTTGAATGAGGGAAAAAATGGTTAAGAAAGACCCAAAATAGGCTTCAAAAGGGTTAGAGTTACGCAAATGGGGATAGAAATGGCCAAAAATAATTTAGAATGGGTTAGAAACGGGCAAAATTTGAGTTAGAAATGGGCAAAATTTGGGTTAGAAATGGCCAAAACTGGCTTAAAGGGGGTTAGAGGTGTGCAAAAATATGTTTGAAATGGCCAAAAATGGTAAGAAATGGCAAGGTAGGGGCTAAACGGGGTTAGAAATGGCCTGAAATGGCTTAACATCGGTTAGAAGATTGCAAAACTGGGCTAGAAATGGCCAGGAAGGTTTAAAATGGGATAGAAATGGTGAAAAATGGCTTAAAATGTGTTGAGAGTGAGAAAAAATCGTGTAGAAAGAGGCAAAAATGGCTTTCAAAGGGTTAGAGATGTGCAAAAATGGGTTAGAAATGGCAAAAAATGGCTTAAAAGGGCTTGTAGATGTGCCAGAAATGGTTGGAAATGGCCAAAAATGCTTTAAAGCAGGTTAGAGATGTGTAAAAATGGGTTAGAAATGGCCAAAAATGGATTAAAGCGGGAGAGAAATGGGAAAAACTGTGTTAGAAACAGAAAAAAAAAAAAGCCTAAAAAGATTTGAAGGAGGGCAAAAATGGTTAAGATATAGCCCCAAAAGGCTTAAAAAGGATTAGAGATGTGCAAAAATGGGACAGAAATGGCCAAAAACTATTGAAAATGTGTTAGAAAGGGAGAAAAAATGGGTTAGAACTGGACAAAAAATGGATAAGAAATGGCCAAAAGTAGCTTAAAAGGGGTTAGAGATGTGCAAAAAAGGGTTAGAAATGGCCAAAAATGGCATAAAACAGGTTAAGAATGGCCAAAAATGGGTTAGAAATGGCCAAAAAGGCCTTAAAGCAGGTAAGAGATGTGTATACAATGGTTAGAAGTGGCAAAAAAATGGATTAAAGGTGGTGAGAAATGCGGAAAACTGGGTTAGAAACAGAAAACAAATAGCATAAACCGTGTTGAAAGTGGGCAGAAATGGTTTAGAAAGAACCAAAAATGGCTTTAAAAGGGTTAGAGATTTGCAAAAATGGAATAGAAATGGCCAAAATTTATTTAAAAAGCCTCAAAAATGGACAAAAAATGCATTAGAAATGGCCAAAACCGGCTTAAAAGGGTGAGAGGTATGCAAGAACGGTTTAGAAAAAGCCAAAATTGGCTTAAAAGGGGATAGAGATGAGCAAAAAAGGGTTAGAAATGGCCAAAAATAGCTTAAAATGGGTTAGATATAGCCAAAAAAGGGTTAAAATGGGTTAGTAGTGGGTAAAAAAGGGTTAGATGTAGCCGAAAATGGCTTAAAACCTCTGAGAATTGGGCCAAAAATGGGTCATAAAAAAAAGAAAAAAAAAAAGCTTATAATTAGTTGAATGCGGAAAACAGTGTTTTAGAAAGAGCCAAAAATGGCTTTAAAAGGGTTAGATGTCTGCAAAAATGGGTTAGAAATGGCCAAAAAAGCCTTAAAATGGGATAGAAATAGTGAAAAATGGCTTAAAATGTGTCAGAAGTCTGTAAAAACGGTTTAGATAAACCCAAAAAATGGTTTAAATCGTATGAGCAATGGGCAAAAAATGAATTAGAAAAGGAAAGAAAAATGGCTTAAACCAGGTTGAAAGTCGGAAAAAATGGTGTAGAAAGAGCCAAACTGGCTTTAAAGCAGGTTAGAGATGTGCAGAAATGGGTTAGAAATGGCAGAAAATGGCTTGAAACGGGTTATAGATGTGCCAGAAATGGTTAGAAATGGCCAAAACTGCTTTAAAGCAGGTTAGAGATGTGCAAAAATGGGTTAGAAATGGCCAAAAATGGATTACAGTGGGTAATAATTGGGAAAACCTGCGTTAGGAACAGAAAAAAAAAGCTTAAAGACAGTTGAATGAGGGAAAAAATGGTTAAGAAAGACCCAAAATAGGCTTCAAAAGGGTTAGAGTTACGCAAATGGGGATAGAAATGGCCAAAAATAATTTAGAATGGGTTAGAAACGGGCAAAATTTGAGTTAGAAATGGGCAAAATTTGGGTTAGAAATGGCCAAAACTGGCTTAAAAGGGGTTAGAGGTGTGCAAAAATATGTTTGAAATGGCCAAAAATGGTAAGAAATGGCAAGGTAGGGGCTAAACGGGGTTAGAAATGGCCTAAAATGGCTTAACATCGGTTAGAAGATTGCAAAACTCGGCTAGAAATGGCCAGGAAGGTTTAAAATGGGATAGAAATGGTGAAAAATGGCTTAAAATGTGTTGAGAGTGAGAAAAAATCGTGTAGAAAGAGGCAAAAATGGCTTTCAAAGGGTTAGAGATGTGCAAAAATGGGTTAGGAATGGCAAAAAATGGCTTAAAAGGGCTTGTAGATGTGCCAGAAATGGTTGGAAATGGCCAAAAATGCTTTAAAGCAGGTTAGAGATGTGTAAAAATGGGTTAGAAATGGCCAAAAATGGATTAAAGCGGGAGAGAAATGGGAAAAACTGTGTTAGAAACAGAAAAAAAAAAAAAGCCTAAAAAGATTTGAAGGAGGGCAAAAATGGTTAAGATATAGCCCCAAAAGGCTTAAAAAGGATTAGAGATGTGCAAAAATGGGACAGAAATGGCCAAAAACTATTGAAAATGTGTTAGAAAGGGAGAAAAAATGGGTTAGAACTGGACAAAAAATGGATAAGAAATGGCCAAAAGTAGCTTAAAAGGGGTTAGAGATGTGCAAAAAAGGGTTAGAAATGGCCAAAAATGGCATAAAACAGGTTAAGAATGGCCAAAAATGGGTTAGAAATGGCCAAAAAGGCCTTAAAGCAGGTAAGAGATGTGTATACAATGGTTAGAAGTGGCAAAAAAATGGATTAAAGGTGGTGAGAAATGCGGAAAACTGGGTTAGAAACAGAAAACAAATAGCATAAACCGTGTTGAAAGTGGGCAGAAATGGTTTAGAAAGAACCAAAAATGGCTTTAAAAGGGTTAGAGATTTGCAAAAATGGAATAGAAATGGCCAAAATTTATTTAAAAAGCCTCAAAAATGGACAAAAAATGCATTAGAAATGGCCAAAACCGGCTTAAAAGGGTGAGAGGTATGCAAGAACGGTTTAGAAAAAGCCAAAATTGGCTTAAAAGGGGATAGAGATGAGCAAAAAAGGGTTAGAAATGGCCAAAAATAGCTTAAAATGGGTTAGATATAGCCAAAAAAGGGTTAAAATGGGTTAGTAGTGGGTAAAAAAGGGTTAGATGTAGCCGAAAATGGCTTAAAACCTCTGAGAATTGGGCCAAAAATGGGTCATAAAAAAAAGAAAAAAAAAAAGCTTATAATTAGTTGAATGCGGAAAACAGTGTTTTAGAAAGAGCCAAAAATGGCTTTAAAAGGGTTAGATGTCTGCAAAAATGGGTTAGAAATGGCCAAAAAAGCCTTAAAATGGGATAGAAATAGTGAAAAATGGCTTAAAATGTGTCAGAAGTCTGTAAAAACGGTTTAGATAAACCCAAAAAATGGTTTAAATCGTATGAGCAATGGGCAAAAAATGAATTAGAAAAGGAAAGAAAAATGGCTTAAACCAGGTTGAAAGTCGGAAAAAATGGTGTAGAAAGAGTCAAACTGGCTTTAAAGCAGGTTAGAGATGTGCAGAAATGGGTTAGAAATGGCAGAAAATGGCTTGAAACGGGTTATAGATGTGCCAGAAATGGTTAGAAATGGCCAAAACTGCTTTAAAGCAGGTTAGAGATGTGCAAAAATGGGTTAGAAATGGCCAAAAATGGATTACAGTGGGTAATAATTGGGAAAACCTGCGTTAGGAACAGAAAAAAAAAGCTTAAAGACAGTTGAATGAGGGAAAAAATGGTTAAGAAAGACCCAAAATAGGCTTCAAAAGGGTTAGAGTTACGCAAATGGGGATAGAAATGGCCAAAAATAATTTAGAATGGGTTAGAAACGGGCAAAATTTGAGTTAGAAATGGGCAAAATTTGGGTTAGAAATGGCCAAAACTGGCTTAAAGGGGGTTAGAGGTGTGCAAAAATATGTTTGAAATGGCCAAAAATGGTAAGAAATGGCAAGGTAGGGGCTAAACGGGGTTAGAAATGGCCTGAAATGGCTTAACATCGGTTAGAAGATTGCAAAACTGGGCTAGAAATGGCCAGGAAGGTTTAAAATGGGATAGAAATGGTGAAAAATGGCTTAAAATGTGTTGAGAGTGAGAAAAAATCGTGTAGAAAGAGGCAAAAATGGCTTTCAAAGGGTTAGAGATGTGCAAAAATGGGTTAGAAATGGCAAAAAATGGCTTAAAAGGGCTTGTAGATGTGCCAGAAATGGTTGGAAATGGCCAAAAATGCTTTAAAGCAGGTTAGAGATGTGTAAAAATGGGTTAGAAATGGCCAAAAATGGATTAAAGCGGGAGAGAAATGGGAAAAACTGTGTTAGAAACAGAAAAAAAAAAAAAGCCTAAAAAGATTTGAAGGAGGGCAAAAATGGTTAAGATATAGCCCCAAAAGGCTTAAAAAGGATTAGAGATGTGCAAAAATGGGACAGAAATGGCCAAAAACTATTGAAAATGTGTTAGAAAGGGAGAAAAAATGGGTTAGAACTGGACAAAAAATGGATAAGAAATGGCCAAAAGTAGCTTAAAAGGGGTTAGAGATGTGCAAAAAAGGGTTAGAAATGGCCAAAAATGGCATAAAACAGGTTAAGAATGGCCAAAAATGGGTTAGAAATGGCCAAAAAGGCCTTAAAGCAGGTAAGAGATGTGTATACAATGGTTAGAAGTGGCAAAAAAATGGATTAAAGGTGGTGAGAAATGCGGAAAACTGGGTTAGAAACAGAAAACAAATAGCATAAACCGTGTTGAAAGTGGGCAGAAATGGTTTAGAAAGAACCAAAAATGGCTTTAAAAGGGTTAGAGATTTGCAAAAATGGAATAGAAATGGCCAAAATTTATTTAAAAAGCCTCAAAAATGGACAAAAAATGCATTAGAAATGGCCAAAACCGGCTTAAAAGGGTGAGAGGTATGCAAGAACGGTTTAGAAAAAGCCAAAATTGGCTTAAAAGGGGATAGAGATGAGCAAAAAAGGGTTAGAAATGGCCAAAAATAGCTTAAAATGGGTTAGATATAGCCAAAAAAGGGTTAAAATGGGTTAGTAGTGGGTAAAAAAGGGTTAGATGTAGCCGAAAATGGCTTAAAACCTCTGAGAATTGGGCCAAAAATGGGTCATAAAAAAAAGAAAAAAAAAAAGCTTATAATTAGTTGAATGCGGAAAACAGTGTTTTAGAAAGAGCCAAAAATGGCTTTAAAAGGGTTAGATGTCTGCAAAAATGGGTTAGAAATGGCCAAAAAAGCCTTAAAATGGGATAGAAATAGTGAAAAATGGCTTAAAATGTGTCAGAAGTCTGTAAAAACGGTTTAGATAAACCCAAAAAATGGTTTAAATCGTATGAGCAATGGGCAAAAAATGAATTAGAAAAGGAAAGAAAAATGGCTTAAACCAGGTTGAAAGTCGGAAAAAATGGTGTAGAAAGAGCCAAACTGGCTTTAAAGCAGGTTAGAGATGTGCAGAAATGGGTTAGAAATGGCAGAAAATGGCTTGAAACGGGTTATAGATGTGCCAGAAATGGTTAGAAATGGCCAAAACTGCTTTAAAGCAGGTTAGAGATGTGCAAAAATGGGTTAGAAATGGCCAAAAATGGATTACAGTGGGTAATAATTGGGAAAACCTGCGTTAGGAACAGAAAAAAAAAGCTTAAAGACAGTTGAATGAGGGAAAAAATGGTTAAGAAAGACCCAAAATAGGCTTCAAAAGGGTTAGAGTTACGCAAATGGGGATAGAAATGGCCAAAAATAATTTAGAATGGGTTAGAAACGGGCAAAATTTGAGTTAGAAATGGGCAAAATTTGGGTTAGAAATGGCCAAAACTGGCTTAAAGGGGGTTAGAGGTGTGCAAAAATATGTTTGAAATGGCCAAAAATGGTAAGAAATGGCAAGGTAGGGGCTAAACGGGGTTAGAAATGGCCTGAAATGGCTTAACATCGGTTAGAAGATTGCAAAACTGGGCTAGAAATGGCCAGGAAGGTTTAAAATGGGATAGAAATGGTGAAAAATGGCTTAAAATGTGTTGAGAGTGAGAAAAAATCGTGTAGAAAGAGGCAAAAATGGCTTTCAAAGGGTTAGAGATGTGCAAAAATGGGTTAGAAATGGCAAAAAATGGCTTAAAAGGGCTTGTAGATGTGCCAGAAATGGTTGGAAATGGCCAAAAATGCTTTAAAGCAGGTTAGAGATGTGTAAAAATGGGTTAGAAATGGCCAAAAATGGATTAAAGCGGGAGAGAAATGGGAAAAACTGTGTTAGAAACAGAAAAAAAAAAAAGCCTAAAAAGATTTGAAGGAGGGCAAAAATGGTTAAGATATAGCCCCAAAAGGCTTAAAAAGGATTAGAGATGTGCAAAAATGGGACAGAAATGGCCAAAAACTATTGAAAATGTGTTAGAAAGGGAGAAAAAATGGGTTAGAACTGGACAAAAAATGGATAAGAAATGGCCAAAAGTAGCTTAAAAGGGGTTAGAGATGTGCAAAAAAGGGTTAGAAATGGCCAAAAATGGCATAAAACAGGTTAAGAATGGCCAAAAATGGGTTAGAAATGGCCAAAAAGGCCTTAAAGCAGGTAAGAGACGTGTAAAAAATGGTTAGAAGTGGCAAAAAAATGGATTAAAGGTGGTGAGAAATGCGGAAAACTGGGTTAGAAACAGAAAACAAATAGCATAAACCGTGTTGAAAGTGGGCAGAAATGGTTTAGAAAGAACCAAAAATGGCTTTAAAAGGGTTAGAGATTTGCAAAAATGGAATAGAAACGGCCAAAATTTATTTAAAAAGCCTCAAAAATGGACAAAAAATGCATTAGAAATGGCCAAAACCGGCTTAAAAGGGTGAGAGGTATGCAAGAACGGTTTAGAAAAAGCCAAACTTGGCTTAATAGGGGATAGAGATGAGCAAAAAAAGGGTTAGAAATGGCCAAAAATAGCTTAAAATGGGTTAGATATAGCCAAAAAAGGGTTAAAATGGGTTAGTAGTGGGTAAAAAAGGGTTAGATGTAGCCGAAAATGGCTTAAAACCTGTGAGAATTGGGCCAAAAATGGGTCATAAAAAAAAGAAAAAAAAAAAGCTTATAATTAGTTGAATGCGGAAAACAGTGTTTTAGAAAGAGCCAAAAATGGCTTTAAAAGGGTTAGATGTCTGCAAAAATGGGTTAGAAATGGCCAAAAAAGCCTTAAAATGGGATAGAAATAGTGAAAAATGGCTTAAAATGCGTTAGAAGTCTGTAAAAACGGTTTAGATAAACCCAAAAAATGGTTTAAATCGTGTGAGCAATGGGCAAAAAATGAGTTAGAAAAGGAAAGAAAAATGGCTTAAACCAGGCTGAAAGTCGGAAAAAATGGTGTAGAAAGAGCCAAACTGGCTTTAAAGCAGGTTAGAGATGTGCAGAAATGGGTTAGAAATGGCAGAAAATGGCTTGAAACGGGTTATAGATGTGCCAGAAATGGTTAGAAATGGCCAAAACTGCTTTAAAGCAGGTTAGAGATGTGCAAAAATGGGTTAGAAATGCCCAAAAATGGATTACAGTGGGTAATAATTGGGAAAACCTGCGTTAGGAACAGAAAAAAAAAGCTTAAAGACAGTTGAATGAGGGAAAAAATGGTTAAGAAAGACCCAAAATAGGCTTCAAAAGGGTTAGAGTTACGCAAATGGGGATAGAAATGGCCAAAAATAATTTAGAATGGGTTAGAAACGGGCAAAATTTGAGTTAGAAATGGGCAAAATTTGGGTTAGAAATGGCCAAAACTGGCTTAAAGGGGGTTAGAGGTGTGCAAAAATATGTTTGAAATGGCCAAAAATGGTAAGAAATGGCAAGGTAGGGGCTAAACGGGGTTAGAAATGGCCTGAAATGGCATAACATCGGTTAGAAGATTGCAAAACTGGGCTAGAAATGGCCAGGAAGGTTTAAAATGGGATAGAAATGGTGAAAAATGGCTTAAAATGTGTTGAGAGTGAGAAAAAATCGTGTAGAAAGAGGCAAAAATGGCTTTCAAAGGGTTAGAGATGTGCAAAAATGGGTTAGAAATGGCAAAAAATGGCTTAAAAGGGCTTGTAGATGAGCCAGAAATGGTCGGAAATGGCCAAAAATGCTTTAAAGCAGGTTAGAGATGTGTAAAAATGGGTTAGAAATGGCCAAAAATGGATTAAAGAGGGAGAGAAATGGGAAAAACTGTGTTAGAAACAGAAAAAAAAAAAAGCCTAAAAAGATTTGAAGGAGGGCAAAAATGGTTAAGATATAGCCCCAAAAGGCTTAAAAAGGATTAGAGATGTGCAAAAATGGGACAGAAATGGCCAAAAACTATTGAAAATGTGTTAGAAAGGGAGAAAAAATGGGTTAGAACTGGACAAAAAATGGATAAGAAATGGCCAAAAGTAGCTTAAAAGGGGTTAGAGATGTGCAAAAAAGGGTTAGAAATGGCCAAAAATGGCATAAAACAGGTTAAGAATGGCCAAAAATGGGTTAGAAATGGCCAAAAAGGCCTTAAAGCAGGTAAGAGATGTGTAAAAAATGGTTAGAAGTGGCAAAAAAATGGATTAAAGGTGGTGAGAAATGCGGAAAACTGGGTTAGAAACAGAAAACAAATAGCATAAACCGTGTTGAAAGTGGGCAAAAATGGTTTAGAAAGAACCAAAAATGGCTTTAAAAGGGTTAGAGATTTGCAAAAATGGAATAGAAATGGCCAAAATTTATTTAAAAAGCCTCAAAAATGGACAAAAAATGCATTAGAAATGGCCAAAACCGGCTTAAAAGGGTGAGAGGTATGCAAGAACGGTTTAGAAAAAGCCAAACTTGGCTTAAAAGGGGCTAGAGATGAGCAAAAAAAGGGTTAGAAATGGCCAAAAATAGCTTAAAATGGGTTAGATATAGCCAAAAAAGGGTTAAAATGGGTTAGTAGTGGGTAAAAAAGATTTAGATGAAGCTGAAAATGGCTTAAAACCTGTGAGAATTGGGCCAAAAATGGGTCATAAAAAAAAGAAAAAAAAAAAGCTTATAATTAGTTGAATGCGGAAAACAGTGTTTTAGAAAGAGCCAAAAATGGCTTTAAAAGGGTTAGATGTCTGCAAAAATGGGTTAGAAATGGCCAAAAAAGCCTTAAAATGGGATAGAAATAGTGAAAAATGGCTTAAAATGCGTTAGAAGTCTGTAAAAACGGTTTAGATATAGCCGAAAATGGTTTAAATCGTGTGAGCAATGGGCAAAAAATGAGTTAGAAAAGGAAAGAAAAATGGCTTAAACCAGGCTGAAAGTCGGAAAAAATGGTGTAGAAAGAGCCAAACTGGCTTTAAAGCAGGTTAGAGATGTGCAGAAATGGGTTAGAAATGGCAGAAAATGGCTTGAAACGGGTTATAGATGTGCCAGAAATGGTTAGAAATGGCCAAAACTGCTTTAAAGCAGGTTAGAGATGTGCAAAAATGGGTTAGAAATGCCCAAAAATGGATTCAAGTGGGTAAAGAAATGGGGAAAACTGGGTTAGAAACAGAAAAAAACCTAGCTTAAAACGGGTGGAAAGTGGGCAAAAATGGTTTAGAAAGAGTCAAAAATGCATTAAAAGGGTTCTAGACACGCAAAAATGGGATAGAAATGGCCAAAAATGATTTAAAACGGGTTAGAAATGGACAAAAATTGGGTTAGAAATGGCCAAAACCGGCTTAAAAAGGGTTAGAGGTAAGCAAAGATGAGTTAGAAATAGCCAAAACCGGCTTAAAAAAGGTTAGAGATGTGCAAAAATGGGTCAGAAATGACCAAAGCTGGCTTAAAACGGGTTAGAAATAGCTAGAAATGGCTTAAAATGGGTTAGAAATGGCCAAAAAAGCTTTAAAGCGGGTTAGAGATGTGCGGAAACGGGTTAGAAATGGCCTAAGTTGGCCAAAAGCAGGTTAGAAATGGCCACAAAGGCTTTAAAGCAGGTTAGAGATGTGTATACAATGGTTAGAAATGGCAAAAAATGGGTTAAAGCAGGTAAGAAATGGGGGAAACTTGGTTAGAAAGGGAAGAGAAAAAACCTTCAAACGAGTTGAAAGTTGGCAAAAATCGTTCAGGTAGAGCAAAAAAAGGCTTAAAAAGGGTTAGAGCTGAGGAAAAATGGGTTATAAATGGCCAAAAGCGGCTTAAAGGTGGTTAGATAGGGGTAAAACTGGGGTAGGAATGGCCAAAAATTGCATAAAATGGGTTAGAAGTTTGCAAAACTGTGCTAGAAATGGCCAAAAGGGCTTAAATTGGGATAGAAATAGTGAAAAATGGCTTAAAATGTGTTAGAAGTGAGTAGAAATGGGTTAGATATAGCCGAAAATGGTTTAAATCGTGTGAGAAATAGGCAAAAAATGAGTTAGAAAAGAACTAAAAATGGCTTAAAACGGGTTGAGAGCGAGAAAATATTGTGTAGAAAGAGGCAAAAATGGCGTTAAAAGGGTTAGAGATGTGCAACACTAGCTTAGAAATGGCCAAAAATGGATTAAAGAGGGAGAGAAATGGGAAAAACTGTGTTAGAAACAGAAAAAAAAAAAAGCCTAAAAAGATTTGAAGGAGGGCAAAAATGGTTAAGATATAGCCCCAAAAGGCTTAAAAAGGATTAGAGATGTGCAAAAATGGGACAGAAATGGCCAAAAACTATTGAAAATGTGTTAGAAAGGGAGAAAAAATGGGTTAGAACTGGACAAAAAATGGATAAGAAATGGCCAAAAGTAGCTTAAAAGGGGTTAGAGGTGTGCAAAAATATGTTTGAAATGGCCAAAAATGGTAAGAAATGGCAAGGTAGGGGCTAAACGGGGTTAGAAATGGCCTGAAATGGCTTAACATCGGTTAGAAGATTGCAAAACTGGGCTAGAAATGGCCAGGAAGGTTTAAAATGGGATAGAAATGGTGAAAAATGGCTTAAAATGTGTTGAGAGTGAGAAAAAATCGTGTAGAAAGAGGCAAAAATGGCTTTCAAAGGGTTAGAGATGTGCAAAAATGGGTTAGAAATGGCAAAAAATGGCTTAAAAGGGCTTGTAGATGTGCCAGAAATGGTCGGAAATGGCCAAAAATGCTTTAAAGCAGGTTAGAGATGTGTAAAAATGGGTTAGAAATGGCCAAAAATGGATTAAAGAGGGAGAGAAATGGGAAAAACTGTGTTAGAAACAGAAAAAAAAAAAAGCCTAAAAAGATTTGAAGGAGGGCAAAAATGGTTAAGATATAGCCCCAAAAGGCTTAAAAAGGATTAGAGATGTGCAAAAATGGGACAGAAATGGCCAAAAACTATTGAAAATGTGTTAGAAAGGGAGAAAAAATGGGTTAGAACTGGACAAAAAATGGATAAGAAATGGCCAAAAGTAGCTTAAAAGGGGTTAGAGATGTGCAAAAATGAGTTAGAAATGGCCAAAAATGGCATAAAACAGGTTAAGAATGGCCAAAAATGGGTTAGAAATGGCCAAAAAGGCCTTAAAGCAGGTAAGAGATGTGTAAAAAATGGTTAGAAGTGGCAAAAAAATGGATTAAAGGTGGTGAGAAATGCGGAAAACTGGGTTAGAAACAGAAAACAAATAGCATAAACCGTGTTGAAAGTGGGCAAAAATGGTTTAGAAAGAACCAAAAATGGCTTTAAAAGGGTTAGAGATTTGCAAAAAAGGAATAGAAATGGCCAAAATTTATTTAAAAAGCCTCAAAAATGGACAAAGAATTCATTAGAAATGGCCAAAACCGGCTTAAAAGGGTTAGAGGTATGCAAGAACGGTTTAGAAAAAGCCAAACTTGGCTTAAAAGGGGCTAGAGATGAGCAAAAAAGGGTTAGAAATGGCCAAAAATAGCTTAAAATGGGTTAGATATAGCCAAAAAAGGGTTAAAATGGGTTAGTAGTGGGTAAAAAAGGGTTAGATGTAGCCGAAAATGGCTTAAAACCTCTGAGAATTGGGCCAAAAATGGGTCATAAAAAAAAGAAAAAAAAAAGCTTATAATTAGTTGAATGCGGAAAACAGTGTTTTAGAAAGAGCCAAAAATGGCTTTAAAAGGGTTAGATGTCTGCAAAAATGGGTTAGAAATGGCCAAAAGAGCCTTAAAATGGGATAGAAATAGTGAAAAATGGCTTAAAATGTGTTAGAGGTCTGTAAAAACGGTTTAGATAAACCCAAAAAATGGTTTAAATCGTGTGAGCAATGGGCAAAAAATGAGTTAGAAAAGGAAAGAAAAATGGCTTAAACCAGGTTGAAAGTCGGAAAAAATGGTGTAGAAAGAGCCAAACTGGCTTTAAAGCAGGTTAGAGATGTGCAGAAATGGGTTAGAAATGGCAGAAAATGGCTTGAAACGGGTTATAGATGTGCCAGAAATGGTTAGAAATGGCCAAAACTGCTTTAAAGCAGGTTAGAGATGTGCAAAAATGGGTTAGAAATGCCCAAAAATGGATTACAGTGGGTAATAATTGGGAAAACCTGCGTTAGGAACAGAAAAAAAAAGCTTAAAGACAGTTGAATGAGGGAAAAAATGGTTAAGAAAGACCCAAAATAGGCTTCAAAAGGGTTAGAGTTACGCAAATGGGGATAGAAATGGCCAAAAATAATTTAGAATGGGTTAGAAACGGGCAAAATTTGAGTTAGAAATGGGCAAAATTTGGGTTAGAAATGGCCAAAACTGGCTTAAAGGGGGTTAGAGGTGTGCAAAAATATGTTTGAAATGGCCAAAAATGGTAAGAAATGGCAAGGTAGGGGCTAAACGGGGTTAGAAATGGCCTAAAATGGCTTAACATCGGTTAGAAGATTGCAAAACTGGGCTAGAAATGGCCAGGAAGGTTTAAAATGGGATAGAAATGGTGAAAAATGGCTTAAAATGTGTTGAGAGTGAGAAAAAATCGTGTAGAAAGAGGCAAAAATGGCTTTCAAAGGGTTAGAGATGTGCAAAAATGGGTTAGAAATGGCAAAAAAATGGCTTAAAAGGGCTTGTAGATGTGCCAGAAATGGTTGGAAATGGCCAAAAATGCTTTAAAGCAGGTTAGAGATGTGTAAAAATGGGTTAGACATGGCCAAAAATGGATTAAAGCAGGAGAGAAATGGGAAAAACTGTGTTAGAAACAGAAAAAAAAAAAAAGCCTAAAAAGATTTGAAGGAGGGCAAAAATGGTTAAGATATAGCCCCAAAAGGCTTAAAAAGGATTAGAGATGTGCAAAAATGGGACAGAAATGGCCAAAAACTATTGAAAATGTGTTAGAAAAGGAGAAAAAATGGGTTAGAACTGGACAAAAAATGGATAAGAAATGGCCAAAAGTAGCTTAAAAGGGGTTAGAGATGTGCAAAAATGAGTTAGAAATGGCCAAAAATGGCATAAAACAGGTTAAGAATGGCCAAAAATGGGTTAGAAATGGCCAAAAAGGCCTTAAAGCAGGTAAGAGATGTGTAAAAAATGGTTAGAAGTGGCAAAAAAATGGATTAAAGGTGGTGAGAAATGCGGAAAACTGGGTTAGAAACAGAAAACAAATAGCATCAACCGTGTTGAAAGTGGGCAAAAATGGTTTAGAAAGAACCAAAAATGGCTTTAAAAAGGTTAGAGATTTGCAAAAGTGGAATAGAAATGGCCAAAATTTATTTAAAAAGCCTCAAAAATGGACAAAAAATGCATTAGAAATGGCCAAAACCGGCTTAAAAGGGTGAGAGGTATGCAAGAACGGTTTAGAAAAAGCCAAACTTGGCTTAAAAGGGGCTAGAGATGAGCAAAAAAGGGTTAGAAATGGCCAAAAATAGCTTAAAATGGGTTAGATATAGCCAAAAAAGGGTTAAAATGGGTTAGTAGTGGGTAAAAAAGGGTTAGATGTAGCCGAAAATGGCTTAAAACCTGTGAGAATTGGGCCAAAAATGGGTCATAAAAAAAAGAAAAAAAAAAAGCTTATAATTAGTTGAATGCGGAAAACAGTGTTTTAGAAAGAGCCAAAAATGGCTTTAAAAGGGTTAGATGTCAGCAAAAATGGGTTAGAAATGGCCAAAAAAGCCTTAAAATGGGATAGAAATAGTGAAAAATGGCTTAAAATGTGTTAGAAGTCTGTAAAAACGGTTTACATAAACCCAAAAAATGGTTTAAATCGTGTGAGCAATGGGCAAAAAATGAGTTAGAAAAGGAAAGAAAAATGGCTTAAACCAGGTTGAAAGTCGAAAAAAATGGTGTAGAAAGAGCCAAACTGGCTTTAAAGCAGGTTAGAGATGTGCAGAAATGGGTTAGAAATGGCAGAAAATGGCTTGAAACTGGTTATAGATGTGCCAGAAATGGTTAGAAATGGCCAAAACTGCTTTAAAGCAGGTTAGAGATGTGCAAAAATGGGTTAGAAATGGCCAAAAATGGATTACTGTGGGTAATAATTGGGAAAACCTGCGTTAGGAACAGAAAAAAAAAGCTTAAAGACAGTTGAATGAGGGAAAAAATGGTTAAGAAAGACCCAAAATAGGCTTCAAAAGGGTTAGAGTTACGCAAATGGGGATAGAAATGGCCAAAAATAATTTAGAATGGGTTAGAAACGGGCAAAATTTGAGTTAGAAATGGGCAAAATTTGGGTTAGAAATGGCCAAAACTGGCTTAAAAGGGGTTAGAGGTGTGCAAAAATATGTTTGAAATGGCCAAAAATGGTAAGAAATGGCAAGGTAGGGGCTAAACGGGGTTAGAAATGGCCTAAAATGGCTTAACATCGGTTAGAAGATTGCAAAACTGGGCTAGAAATGGCCAGGAAGGTTTAAAATGGGGTAGAAATGGTGAAAAGTGGCTTAAAATGTGTTGAGAGTGAGAAAAAATCGTGTAGAAAGAGGCAAAAATGGCTTTCAAAGGGTTAGAGATGTGCAAAAATGGGTTAGAAATGGCAAAAAAATGGCTTAAAAGGGCTTGTAGATGTGCCAGAAATGGTTGGAAATGGCCAAAAATGCTTTAAAGCAGGTTAGAGATGTGTAAAAATGGGTTAGACATGGCCAAAAATGGATTAAAGCGGGAGAGAAATGGGAAAAACTGTGTTAGAAACAGAAAAAAAAAAGCCTAAAAAGATTTGAAGGAGGGCAAAAATGGTTAAGATATAGCCCCAAAAGGCTTAAAAAGGATTAGAGATGTGCAAAAATGGGACAGAAATGGCCAAAAACTATTGAAAATGTGTTAGAAAGGGAGAAAAAATGGGTTAGAACTGGACAAAAAATGGATAAGAAATGGCCAAAAGTAGCTTAAAAGGGGTTAGAGATGTGCAAAAATGAGTTAGAAATGGCCAAAAATGGCATAAAACAGGTTAAGAATGGCCAAAAATGGGTTAGAAATGGCCAAAAAGGCCTTAAAGCAGGTAAGAGATGTGTAAAAAATGGTTAGAAGTGGCAAAAAAAATGGATTAAAGGTGGTGAGAAATGCGGACAACTGGGTTAGAAACAGAAAAAAAATAGCATAAACCGTGTTGAAAGTGGGCAAAAATGGTTTAGAAAGAACCAAAAATGGCTTTAAAAGGGTTAGAGATTTGCAAAAATGGAATAGAAACAGCCAAAATTTATTTAAAAAGCCTCAAAAATGGACAAAAAATGCATTAGAAATGGCCAAAACCGGCTTAAAAGGGTGAGAGGTATGCAAGAACGGTTTAGAAAATGCCAAACCTGGCTTAAAAGGGGCTAGAGATGAGCAAAAAAGGGTTAGAAATGGCCAAAAATAGCTTAAAATGGGTTAGATATAGCCAAAAAAGGGTTAAAATGGGTTAGTAGTGGGTAAAAAAGGGTTAGATGTAGCCGAAAATGGCTTAAAACCTGTGAGAACTGGGCCAAAAATGGGTCATAAAAGAAAGAAAAAAAAAAAGCTTACAATTAGTTGAATGCGGAAAACAGTGTTTTAGAAAGAGCCAAAAATGGCTTTAAAAGGGTTAGATGTCTGCAAAAATGGGTTAGAAATGGCCAAAAAAGCTTTAAAGCGGGTTAGAGATGTGCGGAAACGGGTTAGAAATGGCCTAAGTTGGCCAAAAGCAGGTTAGAAATGGCCACAAAGGCTTTAAAGCAGGTTAGAGATGTGTATACAATGGTTAGAAATGGCAAAAAATGGGTTAAAGCAGGTAAGAAATGGGGGAAACTTGGTTAGAAAGGGAAGAGAAAAAACCTTCAAACGAGTTGAAAGTTGGCAAAAATCGTTCAGGTAGAGCAAAAAAAGGCTTAAAAAGGGTTAGAGCTGAGGAAAAATGGGTTATAAATGGCCAAAATCGGCTTAAAGGTGGTTAGATAGGGGTAAAACTGGGGTAGGAATGGCCAAAAATTGCATAAAATGGGTTAGAAGTTTGCAAAACTGTGCTAGAAATGGCCAAAAGGGCTTAAATTGGGATAGAAATAGTGAAAAATGGCTTAAAATGTGTTAGAAGTGAGTAGAAATGGGTTAGATATAGCCGAAAATGGTTTAAATCGTGTGAGAAATAGGCAAAAAATGAGTTAGAAAAGGACTAAAAATGGCTTAAAACGGGTTGAGAGCGAGAAAATATTGTGTAGAAAGAGGCAAAAATGGCGTTAAAAGGGTTAGAGATGTGTAACACTAGCTTAGAAATGGCCAAAAATGGATTACTGTGGGTAATAATTGGGAAAACCTGCGTTAGGAACAGAAAAAAAAAAGCTTAAAGACAGTTGAATGAGGGAAAAAATGGTTAAGAAAGACCCAAAATAGGCTTCAAAAGGGTTAGAGTTACGCAAATGGGGATAGAAATGGCCAAAAATAATTTAGAATGGGTTAGAAACGGGCAAAATTTGAGTTAGAAATGGGCAAAATTTGGGTTAGAAATGGCCAAAACTGGCTTAAAAGGGGTTAGAGGTGTGCAAAAATATGTTTGAAATGGCCAAGAATGGTAAGAAATGGCAAGGTAAGGGCTAAACGGGGTTAGAAATGGCCTAAAATGGCTTAACATCGGTTAGAAGATTGCAAAACTGGGCTAGAAATGGCCAGGAAGGTTTAAAATGGGATAGAAATGGTGAAAAATGGCTTAAAATGTGTTGAGAGTGAGAAAAAATCGTGTAGAAAGAGGCAAAAATGGCTTTCAAAGGGTTAGAGATGTGCAAAAATGGGTTAGAAATGGCAAAAAAATGGCTTAAAAGGGCTTGTAGATGTGCCAGAAATGGTTGGAAATGGCCAAAAATGCTTTAAAGCAGGTTAGAGATGTGTAAAAATGGGTTAGACATGGCCAAAAATGGATTAAAGCGGGAGAGAAATGGGAAAAACTGTGTTAGAAACAGAAAAAAAAAAGCCTAAAAAGATTTGAAGGAGGGCAAAAATGGTTAAGATATAGCCCCAAAAGGCTTAAAAAGGATTAGAGATGTGCAAAAATGGGACAGAAATGGCCAAAAACTATTGAAAATGTGTTAGAAAGGGAGAAAAAATGGGTTAGAACTGGACAAAAAATGGATTAGAAATGGCCAAAACCGGCTTAAAAGGGTGAGAGGTATGCAAGAACGGTTTAGAAAACGCCAAACCTGGCTTAAAAGGGGCTAGAGATGAGCAAAAAAGGGTTAGAAATGGCCAAAAATAGCTTAAAATGGGTTAGATATAGCCAAAAAAGGGTTAAAATGGGTTAGTAGTGGGTAAAAAAGGGTTAGATGTAGGCGAAAATGGCTTAAAACCTGTGAGAATTGGGCCAAAAATGGGTCATAAAAGAAAAAAAAAAAGCTTATAATTAGTTGAATGCGGAAAACAGTGTTTTAGAAAGAGCCAAAAATGGCTTTAAAAGGGTTAGATGTCTGCAAAAATGGGTTAGAAATGGCCAAAAAAGCTTTAAAGCGGGTTAGAGATGTGCGGAAACGGGTTAGAAATGGCCTAAGTTGGCCAAAAGCAGGTTAGAAATGGCCACAAAGGCTTTAAAGCAGGTTAGAGATGTGTATACAATGGTTAGAAATGGCAAAAAATGGGTTAAAGCAGGTAAGAAATGGGGGAAACTTGGTTAGAAAAAGAAGAGAAAAAACCTTCAAACGAGTTGAAAGTTGGCAAAAATCGTTCAGGTAGAGCAAAAAAAGGCTTAAAAAGGGTTAGAGCTGAGGAAAAATGGGTTATAAATGGCCAAAATCGGCTTAAAGGTGGTTAGATAGGGGTAAAACTGGGGTAGGAATGGCCAAAAATTGCATAAAATGGGTTAGAAGTTTGCAAAACTGTGCTAGAAATGGCCAAAAGGGCTTAAATTGGGATAGAAATAGTGAAAAATGGCTTAAAATGTGTTAGAAGTGAGTAGAAATGGGTTAGATATAGCCGAAAATGGTTTAAATCGTGTGAGAAATAGGCAAAAAATGAGTTAGAAAAGGACTAAAAATGGCTTAAAACGGGTTAAGAGCGAGAAAATATTGTGTAGAAAGAGGCAAAAATGGCGTTAAAAGGGTTAGAGATGTGTAACACTAGCTTAGAAATGGCCAAAAATGGATTACTGTGGGTAATAATTGGGAAAACCTGCGTTAGGAACAGAAAAAAAAAGCTTAAAGACAGTTGAATGAGGGAAAAAATGGTTAAGAAAGACCCAAAATAGGCTTCAAAAGGGTTAGAGTTACGCAAATGGGGATAGAAATGGCCAAAAATAATTTAGAATGGGTTAGAAACGGGCAAAATTTGAGTTAGAAATGGGCAAAATTTGGGTTAGAAATGGCCAAAACTGGCTTAAAAGGGGTTAGAGGTGTGCAAAAATATGTTTGAAATGGCCAAAAATGGTAAGAAATGGCAAGGTAGGGGCTAAACGGGGTTAGAAATGGCCTAAAATGGCTTAACATCGGTTAGAAGATTGCAAAACTGGGCTAGAAATGGCCAGGAAGGTTTAAAATGGGGTAGAAATGGTGAAAAGTGGCTTAAAATGTGTTGAGAGTGAGAAAAAATCGTGTAGAAAGAGGCAAAAATGGCTTTCAAAGGGTTAGAGATGTGCAAAAATGGGTTAGAAATGGCAAAAAATGGCTTAAAAGGGCTTGTAGATGTGCCAGAAATGGTTGGAAATGGCCAAAAATGCTTTAAAGCAGGTTAGAGATGTGTAAAAATGGGTTAGAAATGGCCAAAAATGGATTAAAGCGGGAGAGAAATGGGAAAAACTGTGTTAGAAAAAGAAAAAAAAAAAAAGCCTAAAAAGATTTGAAGGAGGGCAAAAATGGTTAAGATATAGCCCCAAAAGGCTTAAAAAGGATTAGAGATGTGCAAAAATGGGACAGAAATGGCCAAAAACTATTTAAAATGTGTTAGAAAGGGAGAAAAAATGGGTTAGAAATGGACAAAAAATGGATAAGAAATGGCCAAAAGTAGCTTAAAAGGGGTTAGAGATGTGCAAAAATGAGTTAGAAATGGCCAAAAATGGCATAAAACAGGTTAAGAATGGCCAAAAATGGGTTAGAAATGGCCAAAAAGGCCTTAAAGCAGGTAAGAGATGTGTAAAAAATGGTTAGAAGTGGCAAAAAAAATGGATTAAAGGTGGTGAGAAATGCGGACAACTGGGTTAGAAACAGAAAAAAAATAGCATAAACCGTGTTGAAAGTGGGCAAAAATGGTTTAGAAAGAACCAAAAATGGCTTTAAAAGGGTTAGAGATTTGCAAAAATGGAATAGAAACAGCCAAAATTTATTTAAAAAGCCTCAAAAATGGACAAAAAATGCATTAGAAATGGCCAAAACCGGCTTAAAAGGGTGAGAGGTATGCAAGAACGGTTTAGAAAATGCCAAACCTGGCTTAAAAGGGGCTAGAGATGAGCAAAAAAGGGTTAGAAATGGCCAAAAATAGCTTAAAATGGGTTAGATATAGCCAAAAAAGGGTTAAAATGGGTTAGTAGTGGGTAAAAAAGGGTTAGATGTAGCCGAAAATGGCTTAAAACCTGTGAGAACTGGGCCAAAAATGGGTCATAAAAGAAAGAAAAAAAAAAAGCTTACAATTAGTTGAATGCGGAAAACAGTGTTTTAGAAAGAGCCAAAAATGGCTTTAAAAGGGTTAGATGTCTGCAAAAATGGGTTAGAAATGGCCAAAAAAGCTTTAAAGCGGGTTAGAGATGTGCGGAAACGGGTTAGAAATGGCCTAAGTTGGCCAAAAGCAGGTTAGAAATGGCCACAAAGGCTTTAAAGCAGGTTAGAGATGTGTATACAATGGTTAGAAATGGCAAAAAATGGGTTAAAGCAGGTAAGAAATGGGGGAAACTTGGTTAGAAAGGGAAGAGAAAAAACCTTCAAACGAGTTGAAAGTTGGCAAAAATCGTTCAGGTAGAGCAAAAAAAGGCTTAAAAAGGGTTAGAGCTGAGGAAAAATGGGTTATAAATGGCCAAAAGCGGCTTAAAGGTGGTTAGATAGGGGTAAAACTGGGGTAGGAATGGCCAAAAATTGCATAAAATGGGTTAGAAGTTTGCAAAACTGTGCTAGAAATGGCCAAAAGGGCTTAAATTGGGATAGAAATAGTGAAAAATGGCTTAAAATGTGTTAGAAGTGAGTAGAAATGGGTTAGATATAGCCGAAAATGGTTTAAATCGTGTGAGAAATAGGCAAAAAATGAGTTAGAAAAGGACTAAAAATGGCTTAAAACGGGTTAAGGGCGAGAAAATATTGTGTAGAAAGAGGCAAAAATGGCGTTAAAAGGGTTAGAGATGTGTAACACTAGCTTAGAAATGGCCAAAAATGGATTACTGTGGGTAATAATTGGGAAAACCTGCGTTAGGAACAGAAAAAAAAAGCTTAAAGACAGTTGAATGAGGGAAAAAATGGTTAAGAAAGACCCAAAATAGGCTTCAAAAGGGTTAGAGTTACGCAAATGGGGATAGAAATGGCCAAAAATAATTTAGAATGGGTTAGAAACGGGCAAAATTTGAGTTAGAAATGGGCAAAATTTGGGTTAGAAATGGCCAAAACTGGCTTAAAAGGGGTTAGAGGTGTGCAAAAATATGTTTGAAATGGCCAAGAATGGTAAGAAATGGCAAGGTAGGGGCTAAACGGGGTTAGAAATGGCCTAAAATGGCTTAACATCGGTTAGAAGATTGCAAAACTGGGCTAGAAATGGCCAGGAAGGTTTAAAATGGGATAGAAATGGTGAAAAATGGCTTAAAATGTGTTGAGAGTGAGAAAAAATCGTGTAGAAAGAGGCAAAAATGGCTTTCAAAGGGTTAGAGATGTGCAAAAATGGGTTAGAAATGGCAAAAAATGGCTTAAAAGGGCTTGTAGATGTGCCAGAAATGGTTGGAAATGGCCAAAAATGCTTTAAAGCAGGTTAGAGATGTGTAAAAATGGGTTAGAAATGGCCAAAAATGGATTAAAGCGGGAGAGAAATGGGAAAAACTGTGTTAGAAAAAGAAAAAAAAAAAGCCTAAAAAGGTTTGAAGGAGGGCAAAAATGGTTAAGATATAGCCCAAAAAGGCTTAAAAAGGATTAGAGATGTGCAAAAATGGGACAGAAATGGCCAAAAACTATTGAAAATGTGTTAGAAAGGGAGAAAAAATGGGTTAGAACTGGACAAAAAATGGATAAGAAATGGCCAAAAGTAGCTTAAAAGGGGTTAGAGATGTGCAAAAATGAGTTAGAAATGGCCAAAAATGGCATAAAACAGGTTAAGAATGGCCAAAAATGGGTTAGAAATGGCCAAAAAGGCCTTAAAGCAGGTAAGAGACGTGTAAAAAATGGTTAGAAGTGGCAAAAAAATGGATTAAAGGTGGTGAGAAATGCGGAAAACTGGGTTAGAAACAGAAAACAAATAGCATAAACCGTGTTGAAAGTGGGCAAAAATGGTTTAGAAAGAACCAAAAATGGCTTTAAAAGGGTTAGAGATTTGCAAAAATGGAATAGAAATGGCCAAAATTTATTTAAAAAGCCTCAAAAATGGACAAAAAATGCATTAAAAATGGCCAAAACCGGCTTAAAAGGGTGAGAGGTATGCAAGAACGGTTTAGAAAAAGCCAAACTTGGCTTAAAAGGGGCTAGAGATGAGCAAAAAAGGGTTAGAAATGGCCAAAAATAGCTTAAAATGGGTTAGATATAGCCAAAAAAGGGTTAAAATGGGTTAGTAGTGGGTAAAAAAGGGTTAGATGTAGCCGAAAATGGCTTAAAACCTGTGAGAATTGGGCCAAAAATGGGTCATAAAAAAAAGAAAAAAAAAAAAAAGCTTATAATTAGTTGAATGCGGAAAACAGTGTTTTAGAAAGAGCCAAAAATGGCTTTAAAAGGGTTAGATGTCTGCAAAAATGGGTTAGAAATGGCCAAAAAAGCCTTAAAATGGGATAGAAATAGTGAAAAATGGCTTAAAATGTGTTAGAAGTGTGTAAAATGGTTTAGATATAGCCGAAAATGGTTTAAATCGTGTGAGCAATGGGCAAAAAATGAGTTAGAAAAGGAAAGAAAAATGGCTTAAACCAGGTTGAAAGTCGGAAAAAATGGTGTAGAAAGAGCCAAACTGGCTTTAAAGCAGGTTAGAGATGTGCAGAAATGGGTTAGAAATGGCAGAAAATGGCTTGAAACGGGTTATAGATGTGCCAGAAATGGTTAGAAATGGCCAAAACTGCTTTAAAGCAGGTTAGAGATGTGCAAAAATGGGTTAGAAATGCCCAAAAATGGATTCAAGTGGGTAAAGAAATGGGGAAAACTGGGTTAGAAACAGAAAAAACCCTAGCTTAAAACGGGTGGAAAGTGGGCAAAAATGGTTTAGAAAGAGGCAAAAATGCATTAAAAGGGTTCTAGACACGCAAAAATGGGATAGAAATGGCCAAAAATGATTTAAAACGGGTTAGAAATGGACAAAAATTGGGTTAGAAATGGCCAAAACCGGCTTAAAAAGGGTTAGAGGTAAGCAAAGATGAGTTAGAAATAGCCAAAACCGGCTTAAAAAAGGTTTGAGATGTGCAAAAATGGGTCAGAAATGACCAAAGCTGGCTTAAAACGGGTTAGAAATAGCCAGAAATGGCTTAAAATGGGTTAGAAATGGCCAAAAAAGCTTTAAAGCGGGTTAGAGATGTGCGGAAACGGGTTAGAAATGGCCTAAGTTGGCCAAAAGCAGGTTAGAAATGGCCACAAAGGCTTTAAAGCAGGTTAGAGATGTGTATACAATGGTTAGAAATGGCAAAAAATGGGTTAAAGCAGGTAAGAAATGGGGGAAACTTGGTTAGAAAGGGAAGAGAAAAAACCTTCAAACGAGTTGAAAGTTGGCAAAAATCGTTCAGGTAGAGCAAAAAAAGGCTTAAAAAGGGTTAGAGCTGAGGAAAAATGGGTTATAAATGGCCAAAAGCGGCTTAGGCTTAAAGGTGGTTAGATAGGGGTAAAACTGGGGTAGGAATGGCCAAAAATTGCATAAAATGGGTTAGAAGTTTGCAAAACTGTGCTAGAAATGGCCAAAAGGCTTAAATTGGGATAGAAATAGTGAAAAATGGCTTAAAATGTGTTAGAAGTGAGTAGAAATGGGTTAGATATAGCCGAAAATGGTTTAAATCGTGTGAGAAATAGGCAAAAAATGAGTTAGAAAAGAACTAAAAATGGCTTAAAACGGGTTGAGAGCGAGAAAATATTGTGTAGAAAGAGGCAAAAATGGCGTTAAAAGGGTTAGAGATGTGTAACACCAGCTTAGAAATGGCCAAAAATGGATTACAGTGGGTAATAATTGGGAAAACCTGCGTTAGGAACAGAAAAAAAAAGCTTAAAGACAGTTGAATGAGGGAAAAAATGGTTAAGAAAGACCCAAAATAGGCTTCAAAAGGGTTAGAGTTACGCAAATGGGGATAGAAATGGCCAAAAAATAATTTAGAATGGGTTAGAAACGGGCAAAATTTGAGTTAGAAATGGGCAAAATTTGGGTTAGAAATGGCCAAAACTGGCTTAAAAAGGGGTTAGAGGTGTGCAAAAATATGTTTGAAATGGCCAAGAATGGTAAGAAATGGCAAGGTAGGGGCTAAACGGGGTTAGAAATGGCCTAAAAATGGCTTAACATCGGTTAGAAGATTGCAAAACTGGGCTAGAAATGGCCAGGAAGGTTTAAAATGGGATAGAAATGGTGAAAAATGGCTTAAAATGTGTTGAGAGTGAGAAAAAATCGTGTAGAAAGAGGCAAAAATGGCTTTCAAAGGGTTAGAGATGTGCAAAAATGGGTTAGAAATGGCAAAAAATGGCTTAAAAGGGCTTGTAGATGTGCCAGAAATGGTTGGAAATGGCCAAAAATGCTTTAAAGCAGGTTAGAGATGTGTAAAAATGGGTTAGAAATGGCCAAAAATGGATTAAAGCGGGAGAGAAATGGGAAAAACTGTGTTAGAAACAGAAAAAAAAAAAGCCTAAAAAGATTTGAAGGAGGGCAAAAATGGTTAAGATATAGCCCCAAAAGGCTTAAAAAGGATTAGAGATGTGCAAAAATGGGACAGAAATGGCCAAAAACTATTGAAAATGTGTTAGAAAGGGAGAAAAAATGGGTTAGAACTGGACAAAAAATGGATAAGAAATGGCCAAAAAGTAGCTTAAAAGGGGTTAGAGATGTGCAAAAAATGAGTTAGAAATGGCCAAAAATGGCATAAAACAGGTTAAGAATGGCCAAAAATGGGTTAGAAATGGCCAAAAAAGGCCTTAAAGCAGGTAAGAGATGTGTAAAAAATGGTTAGAAGTGGCAAAAAAAATGGATTAAAGGTGGTGAGAAATGCGAAAACTGGGTTAGAAACAGAAAACAAATAGCATAAACCGTGTTGAAAGTGGGCAAAAAATGGTTTAGAAAGAACCAAAAATGGCTTTAAAAAGGGTTAGAGATTTGCAAAAATGGAATAGAAATGGCCAAAATTTATTTAAAAAGCCTCAAAAATGGACAAAAAATGCATTAGAAATGGCCAAAACCGGCTTAAAAGGGTGAGAGGTATGCAAGAACGGTTTAGAAAAAGCCAAACTTGGCTTAAAAGGGGCTAGAGATGAACAAAAAAGGGTTAGAAATGGCCAAAAATAGCTTAAAATGGGTTAGATATAGCCAAAAAAGGGTTAAAATGGGTTAGTAGTGGGTAAAAAAGGGTTAGATGTAGCCGAAAACGGCTTAAAACGTCTGAGAACTGGGCCAAAAATGGGTCATAAAAAAAAGAAAAACAAAAAAAAAAGCTTATAATTAGTTGAATGCGGAAAACAGTGTTTTAGAAAGAGCCAAAAATGGCTTTAAAAGGGTTAGATGTCTGCAAAAATGGGTTAGAAATGGCCAAAAAAAGCCTTAAAATGGGATAGAAATAGTGAAAAATGGCTTAAAATGTGTTAGAAGTGTGTAAAAATGGTTTAGATATAGCCGAAAATGGTTTAAATCGTGTGAGCAATGGGCAAAAAATGAGTTAGAAAAGGAAAGAAAAATGGCTTAAACCAGGCTGAAAGTCGGAAAAAATGGTGTAGAAAGAGCCAAACTGGCTTTAAAGCAGGTTAGAGATGTGCAGAAATGGGTTAGAAATGCCAGAAAATGGCTTGAAACGGGTTATAGATGTGCCAGAAATGGTTAGAAATGGCCAAAACTGCTTTAAAGCAGGTTAGAGATGTGCAAAAATGGGTTAGAAATGCCCAAAAATGGATTCAAGTGGGTAAAGAAATGGGGAAAACTGGGTTAGAAACAGAAAAAACCCTAGCTTAAAACGGGTGGAAAGTGGGCAAAAAATGGTTGAGAAAGAGTCAAAAATGCATTAAAAGGGTTCTAGACACGCAAAAATGGGATAGAAATGGCCAAAAATGATTTAAAACGGGTTAGAAATGGACAAAAATTGGGTTAGAAATGGCCAAAACCGGCTTAAAAAGGGTTAGAGGTAAGCAAAGATGAGTTAGAAATAGCCAAAACCAGCTTAAAAAAGGTTAGAGATGTGCAAAAATGGGTCAGAAATGACCAAAGCTGGCTTAAAACGGGTTAGAAATAGCCAGAAATGGCTTAAAATGGGTTAGAAATGGCCAAAAAAGCTTTAAAGCGGGTTAGAGATGTGCGGAAACGGGTTAGAAATGGCCTAAGTTGGCCAAAAGCAGGTTAGAAATGGCCACAAAGGCTTTAAAGCAGGTTAGAGATGTGTATACAATGGTTAGAAATGGCAAAAAATGGGTTAAAGCAGGTAAGAAATGGGGGAAACTTGGTTAGAAAGGGAAGAGAAAAAACCTTCAAACGAGTTGAAAGTTGGCAAAAATTGTTCAGGTAGAGCAAAAAAAGGCTTAAAAAGGGTTAGAGCTGAGGAAAAATGGGTTATAAATGGCCAAAAGCGGCTTAAAGGTGGTTAGATAAGGGTAAAACTGGGGTAGGAATGGCCAAAAATTGCATAAAATGGGTTAGAAGTTTGCAAAACTGTGCTAGAAATGGCCAAAAGGGCTTAAATTGGGATAGAAATAGTGAAAAATGGCTTAAAATGTGTTAGAAGTGAGTAGAAATGAGTTAGATATAGCCGAAAATGGTTTAAATCGTGTGAGAAATAGGCAAAAAAATGAGTTAGAAAAGGACTAAAAATGGCTTAAAACGGGTTAAGAGCGAGAAAATATTGTGTAGAAAGAGGCAAAAATGGCTTTCAAAGGGTTAGAGATGTGTAACAATAGCTTAGAAATGGCCAAAAATGGATTACAGTGGGTAATAATTGGGAAAACCTGCGTTAGGAACAGAAAAAAAAAGCTTAAAGACAGGTGAATGAGGGAAAAAATGGTTAAGAAAGACCCAAAATAGGCTTAAAAAGGGTTAGAGTTACGCAAATGGGGATAGAAATGGCCAAAAATAATTTAGAATGGGTTAGAAACGGGCAAAATTTGAGTTAGAAATGGGCAAAATTTGGGTTAGAAATGGCCAAAACTGGCTTAAAAGGGGTTAGAGGTGTGCAAAAATATGTTTGAAATGGCCAAAAATGGTAAGAAATGGCAAGGCAGGGGCTAAACGGGGTTAGAAATGGCCTAAAATGGCTTAACATCGGTTAGAAGATTGCAAAACTGGGCTAGAAATGGCCAGGAAGGTTTAAAATGGGATAGAAATGGTGAAAAATGGCTTAAAATGTGTTGAGAGTGAGAAAAAATCGTGTAGAAAGAGGCAAAAATGGCTTTCAAAGGGTTAGAGATGTGCAAAAATGGGTTAGAAATGGCAAAAAATGGCTTAAAAGGGCTTGTAGATGTGCCAGAAATGGTTGGAAATGGCCAAAAATGCTTTAAAGCAGGTTAGAGATGTGTAAAAATGGGTTAGAAATGGCAAAAATGGATTAAAGCGGGAGAGAAATGGGAAAAACTGAGTTAGAAAAAGAAAAAAAAAAAGCCTAAAAAGGTTTGAAGGAGGGCAAAAATGGTTAAGATATAGCCCCAAAAGGCTTAAAAAGGATTAGAGATGTGCAGAAATGGAACAGAAATGGCCAAAAACTATTGAAAATGTGTTAGAAAGGGAGAAAAAATGGGTTAGAACTGGACAAAAAATGGATAAGAAATGGCCAAAAGTAGCTTAAAAGGGGTTAGAGATGTGCAAAAATGAGTTAGAAATGGCCAAAAATGGCATAAAACAGGTTAAGAATGGCCAAAAATGGGTTAGAAATGGCCAAAAAGGCCTTAAAGCAGGTAAGAGACGTGTAAAAAAATGGTTAGAAGTGGCAAAAAAATGGATTAAAGGTGGTGAGAAATGCGAAAACTGGGTTAGAAACAGAAAACAAATAGCATAAACCGTGTTGAAAGTGGGCAAAAATGGTTTAGAAAGAACCAAAAATGGCTTTAAAAGGGTTAGAGATTTGCAAAAATGGAATAGAAATGGCCAAAATTTATTTAAAAAGCCTCAAAAATGGACAAAAAATGCATTAGAAATGGCCAAAACCGGCTTAAAAGGGTGAGAGGTATGCAAGAACGGTTTAGAAAAAGCCAAACTTGGCTTAAAAGGGGCTAGAGATGAACAAAAAAGGGTTAGAAAATGGCCAAAAATAGCTTAAAATGGGTTAGATATAGCCAAAAAAGGGTTAAAAATGGGTTAGTAGTGGGTAAAAAAGGGTTAGATGTAGCCGAAAACGGCTTAAAACGTCTGAGAACTGGGCCAAAAATGGGTCATAAAAAAAAGAAAAACAAAAAAAAAAGCTTATAATTAGTTGAATGCGGAAAACAGTGTTTTAGAAAGAGCCAAAAATGGCTTTAAAAGGGTTAGATGTCTGCAAAAATGGGTTAGAAATGGCCAAAAAAAGCCTTAAAATGGGATAGAAATAGTGAAAAATGGCTTAAAATGTGTTAGAAGTGTGTAAAAATGGTTTAGATATAGCCGAAAATGGTTTAAATCGTGTGAGCAATGGGCAAAAAATGCAGTTAGAAAAGGAAAGAAAAATGGCTTAAACCAGGCTGAAAGTCGGAAAAAATGGTGTAGAAAGAGCCAAACTGGCTTTAAAGCAGGTTAGAGATGTGCAGAAATGGGTTAGAAATGCCAGAAAATGGCTTGAAACGGGTTATAGATGTGCCAGAAATGGTTAGAAATGGCCAAAACTGCTTTAAAGCAGGTTAGAGATGTGCAAAAATGGGTTAGAAATGCCCAAAAATGGATTCAAGTGGGTAAAGAAATGGGGAAAACTGGGTTAGAAACAGAAAAAACCCTAGCTTTAAAACGGGTGGAAAGTGGGCAAAAAATGGTTGAGAAAGAGGCAAAAATGCATTAAAAGGGTTCTAGACACGCAAAAATGGGATAGAAATGGCCAAAAATGATTTAAAACGGGTTAGAAATGGACAAAAATTGGGTTAGAAATGGCCAAAACCGGCTTAAAAAGGGTTAGAGGTAAGCAAAGATGAGTTAGAAATAGCCAAAACCAGCTTAAAAAAGGTTAGAGATGTGCAAAAATGGGTCAGAAATGACCAAAAGCTGGCTTAAAACGGGTTAGAAATAGCCAGAAATGGCTTAAAATGGGTTAGAAATGGCCAAAAAAGCTTTAAAGCGGGTTAGAGATGTGCGGAAACGGGTTAGAAATGGCCTAAGTTGGCCAAAAGCAGGTTAGAAATGGCCACAAAGGCTTTAAAGCAGGTTAGAGATGTGTATACAATGGTTAGAAATGGCAAAAAATGGGTTAAAGCAGGTAAGAAATGGGGGAAACTTGGTTAGAAAGGGAAGAGAAAAAACCTTCAAACGAGTTGAAAGTTGGCAAAAATTGTTCAGGTAGAGCAAAAAAAGGCTTAAAAAGGGTTAGAGCTGAGGAAAAATGGGTTATAAATGGCCAAAAGCGGCTTAAAGGTGGTTAGATAGGGGTAAAACTGGGGTAGGAATGGCCAAAAATTGCATAAAATGGGTTAGAAGTTGCAAAACTGTGCTAGAAATGGCCAAAAGGGCTTAAATTGGGATAGAAATAGTGAAAAATGGCTTAAAATGTGTTAGAAGTGAGTAGAAATGAGTTAGATATAGCCGAAAATGGTTTAAATCGTGTGAGAAATAGGCAAAAAATGAGTTAGAAAAGGACTAAAAATGGCTTAAAACGGGTTAAGAGCGAGAAAATATTGTGTAGAAAGAGGCAAAAATGGCTTTCAAAGGGTTAGAGATGTGTAACAATAGCTTAGAAATGGCCAAAAATGGATTACAGTGGGTAATAATTGGGAAAAACCTGCGTTAGGAACAGAAAAAAAAAGCTTAAAGACAGGTGAATGAGGGAAAAAATGGTTAAGAAAGACCCAAAATAGGCTTAAAAAGGGTTAGAGTTACGCAAATGGGGATAGAAATGGCCAAAAATAATTTAGAATGGGTTAGAAACGGGCAAAATTTGAGTTAGAAATGGGCAAAATTTGGGTTAGAAATGGCCAAAACTGGCTTAAAAGGGGTTAGAGGTGTGCAAAAATATGTTTTGAAATGGCCAAAAATGGTAAGAAATGGCAAGGCAGGGGCTAAACGGGGTTAGAAATGGCCTAAAATGGCTTAACATCGGTTAGATAAGATTGCAAAACTGGGCTAGAAATGGCCAGGAAGGTTTAAAATGGGATAGAAATGGTGAAAAATGGCTTAAAATGTGTTGAGAGTGAGAAAAAATCGTGTAGAAAGAGGCAAAAATGGCTTTCAAAGGGTTAGAGATGTGCAAAAATGGGTTAGAAATGGCAAAAAATGGCTTAAAAGGGCTTGTAGATGTGCCAGAAATCGTTGGAAATGGCCAAAAATGCTTTAAAGCAGGTTAGAGATGTGTAAAAATGGGTTAGAAATGGCAAAAAATGGATTAAAGCGGGAGAGAAATGGGAAAAACTGAGTTAGAAAAAGAAAAAAAAAAAGCCTAAAAAGGTTTGAAGGAGGGCAAAAATGGTTAAGATATAGCCCCAAAAGGCTTAAAAAGGATTAGAGATGTGCAGAAATGGAACAGAAATGGCCCAAAACTATTGAAAATGTGTTAGAAAGGGAGAAAAAATAGGTTAGAACTGGACAAAAAATGGATAAGAAAATGGCCAAAAGTAGCTTAAAAGGGGTTAGAGATGTGCAAAAATGAGTTAGAAATGGCCAAAAATGGCATAAAACAGGTTAAGAATGGCCAAAAATGGGTTAGAAATGGCCAAAAAGGCCTTAAAGCAGGTAAGAGACGTGTAAAAAAATGGTTAGAAGTGGCAAAAAAAATGGATTAAAGGTTGTGAGAAATGCGGAAAACTGGGTTAGAAACAGAAAACAAATAGCATAAACCGTGTTGAAAGTGGGCAAAAATGGTTTAGAAAGAACCAAAAATGGCTTTAAAAGGGTTAGAGATTTGCAAAAATGGAATAGAAATGGCCAAAATTTATTTAAAAAGCCTCAAAAATGGACAAAAAATGCATTAGAAATGGCCAAAACCGGCTTAAAAGGGTGAGAGGTATGCAAGAACGGTTTAGAAAAAGCCAAACTTGGCTTAAAAGGGGCTAGAGATGAGCAAAAAAGGGTTAGAAATGGCCAAAAATAGCTTAAAATGGGTTAGATATAGCCAAAAAAGGGTTAAAATGGGTTAGTAGTGGGTAAAAAAGGGTTAGATGTAGCCGAAAATGGCTTAAAACCTGTGAGAATTGGGCCAAAAATGGGTCATAAAAAAAAGAAAAACAAAAAAAAAGCTTATAATTAGTTGAATGCGGAAAACAGTGTTTTAGAAAGAGCCAAAAATGGCTTTAAAAGGGTTAGATGTCTGCAAAAATGGGTTAGAAATGGCCAAAAAAAGCCTTAAAATGGGATAGAAATAGTGAAAAATGGCTTAAAATGTGTTAGAAGTGTGTAAAAAATGGTTTAGATATAGCCGAAAATGGTTTAAATCGTGTGAGCAATGGGCAAAAAAATGAGTTAGAAAAGGAAAGAAAAATGGCTTAAACCAGGTTGAAAGTCGGAAAAAATGGTGTAGAAAGAGCCAAACTGGCTTTAAAGCAGGTTAGAGATGTGCAGAAATGGGTTAGAAATGGCAGAAAATGGCTTGAAACGGGTTATAGATGTGCCAGAAATGGTTAGAAATGGCCAAAACTGCTTTAAAGCAGGTTAGAGATGTGCAAAAATGGGTTAGAAATGCCCAAAAATGGATTCAAGTGGGTAAAGAAATGGGGAAAACTGGGTTAGAAACAGAAAAAAAACTAGCTTAAAACGGGTGGAAAGTGGGCAAAAATGGTTTAGAAAGAGTCAAAAAATGCATTAAAAGGGTTCTAGACACGCAAAAATGGGATAGAAATGGCCAAAAATGATTTAAAACGGGTTAGAAATGGACAAAAATTGGGTTAGAAATGGCCAAAACCGGCTTAAAAAGGGTTAGAGGTAAGCAAAGATGAGTTAGAAATAGCCAAAACCAGCTTAAAAAAGGTTAGAGATGTGCAAAAATGGGTCAGAAATGACCAAAAGCTGGCTTAAAACGGGTTAGAAATAGCCAGAAATGGCTTAAAATGGGTTAGAAATGGCCAAAAAAGCTTTAAAGCGGGTTAGAGATGTGCGGAAACGGGTTAGAAATGGCCTAAGTTGGCCAAAAGCAGGTTAGAAATGGCCACAAAGGCTTTAAAGCAGGTTAGAGATGTGTATACAATGGTTAGAAATGGCAAAAAATGGGTTAAAGCAGGTAAGAAATGGGGGAAACTTGGTTAGAAAGGGAAGAGAAAAAACCTTCAAACGAGTTGAAAGTTGGCAAAAATGGTTCAGGTAGAGCCAAAAAAAGGCTTAAAAAGGGTTAGAGCTGAGGAAAAATGGGTTATAAATGGCCAAAAGCGGCTTAAAGGTGGCTTAGATAGGGGTAAAACTGGGGTAGGAATGGCCAAAAATTGCATAAAATGGGTTAGAAGTTTGCAAAACTGTGCTAGAAATGGCCAAAAGGGCTTAAATTGGGATAGAAATAGTGAAAAATGGCTTAAAATGTGTTAGAAGTGAGTAGAAATGGGTTAGATATAGCCGAAAATGGTTTAAATCGTGTGAGAAATAGGCAAAAAATGAGTTAGAAAAGAACTAAAAAAGGCTTAAAACGGGTTGAGAGCGAGAAAATATTGTGTAGAAAGAGGCAAAAATGGCGTTAAAAGGGTTAGAGATGTGTAACACTAGCTTAGAAATGGCCAAAAATGGATTACAGTGGGTAATAATTGGGAAAACCTGCGTTAGGAACAGAAAAAAAAAGCTTAAAGACAGTTGAATGAGGGAAAAAATGGTTAAGAAAGACCCAAAATAGGCTTCAAAAGGGTTAGAGTTACGCAAATGGGGATAGAAATGGCCAAAAATAATTTAGAATGGGTTAGAAACGGGCAAAATTTGAGTTAGAAATGGGCAAAATTTGGGTTAGAAATGGCCAAAACTGGCTTAAAAGGGGTTAGAGGTGTGCAAAAAATATGTTTGAAATGGCCAAAAATGGTAAGAAATGGCAAGGTAGGGGCTAAACGGGGTTAGAAATGGCCTAAAATGGCTTAACATCGGTTAGAAGATTGCAAAACTGGGCTAGAAATGGCCAGGAAGGTTTAAAATGGGATAGAAATGGTGAAAAATGGCTTAAAATGTGTTGAGAGTGAGAAAAAATCGTGTAGAAAGAGGCAAAAAATGGCTTTCAAAGGGTTAGAGATGTGCAAAAATGGGTTAGAAATGGCAAAAAATGGCTTAAAAGGGCTTGTAGATGTGCCAGAAATGGTTGGAAATGGCCAAAAATGCTTTAAAGCAGGTTAGAGATGTGTAAAAATGGGTTAGAAATGGCCAAAAATGGATTAAAGCGGGAGAGAAATGGGGAAAACTGTGTTAGAAAAAGAAAAAAAAAAAAAGCCTAAAAAGATTTGAAGGAGGGCAAAAATGGTTAAGATATAGCCCCAAAAGGCTTAAAAAGGATTAGAGATGTGCAAAAATGGGACAGAAATGGCCAAAAACTATTGAAAATGTGTTAGAAAGGGAGAAAAAAATGGGTTAGAACTGGACAAAAAATGGATAAGAAATGGCCAAAAGTAGCTTAAAAGGGGTTAGAGATGTGCAAAAATGAGTTAGAAATGGCCAAAAATGGCATAAAACAAATTAAGAATGGCCAAAAATGGGTTAGAAATGGCCAAAAAAGGCCTTAAAGCAGGTAAGAGACGTGTAAAAAAATGGTTAGAAGTGGCAAAAAAATGGATTAAAGGTGGTGAGAAATGCGGAAAACTGGGTTAGAAACAGAAAACAAATAGCATAAACCGTGTTGAAAGTGGGCAAAAATGGTTTAGACAGAACCAAAAATGGCTTTAAAAGGGTTAGAGATTTGCAAAAATGGAATAGAAATGCCCAAAATTTATTTAAAAAGCCTCAAAAATGGAACAAAAAATGCATTAGAAATGGCCAAAACCGGCTTAAAAGGGTGAGAGGTATGCAAGAACGGTTTAGAAAAAGCCAAACTTGGCTTAAAAGGGGCTAGAGATGAGCAAAAAAGGGTTAGAAATGGCCAAAAATAGCTTAAAATGGGTTAGATATAGCCAAAAAAGGGTTAAAATGGGTTAGTAGTGGGTAAAAAAGGGTTAGATGTAGCCGAAAATGGCTTAAAACCTGTGAGAATTGGGCCAAAAATGGGTCACAAAAAAAAGAAAAAAAAAAAAGCTTATAATTAGTTGAATGCGGAAAACAGTGTTTTAGAAAGAGCCAAAAATGGCTTTAAAAGGGTTAGATGTCTGCAAAAATGGGTTAGAAATGGCCAAAAAAGCCTTAAAATGGGATAGAAATAGTGAAAAATGGCTTAAAAACGCGTTAGAAGTGTGTAAAAATGGTTTAGATATAGCCGAAAATGGTTTAAATCGTGTGAGCAATGGGCAAAAAATGAGTTAGAAAAGGAAAGAAAAATGGCTTAAACCAGGCTGAAAGTCGGAAAAAATGGTGTAGAAAGAGCCAAACTGGCTTTAAAAGCAGGTTAGAGATGTGCAGAAATGGGTTAGAAATGGCAGAAAATGGCTTGAAACGGGTTATAGATGTGCCAGAAATGGTTAGAAATGGCCAAAACTGCTTTAAAGCAGGTTAGAGATGTGCAAAAATGGGTTAGAAATGCCCAAAAATGGATTCAAGTGGGTAAAGAAATGGGGAAAACTGGGTTAGAAACAGAAAAAAACCTAGCTTAAAACGGGTGGAAAGTGGGCAAAAATGGTTTAGAAAGAGTCAAAAATGCATTAAAAGGGTTCTAGACACGCAAAAAATGGGATAGAAATGGCCAAAAATGATTTAAAACGGGTTAGAAATGGACAAAAATTGGGTTAGAAATGGCCAAAACCGGCTTAAAAAGGGTTAGAGGTAAGCAAAGATGAGTTAGAAATAGCCAAAACCGGCTTAAAAAAGGTTTGAGATGTGCAAAAATGGGTCAGAAATGACCAAAGCTGGCTTAAAACGGGTTAGAAATAGCCAGAAATGGGCTTAAAATGGGTTAGAAATGGCCAAAAAAGCTTTAAAGCGGGTTAGAGATGTGCGGAAACGGGTTAGAAATGGCCTAAGTTGGCCAAAAGCAGGTTAGAAATGGCCACAAAGGCTTTAAAGCAGGTTAGAGATGTGTATACAATGGTTAGAAATGGCAAAAAATGGGTTAAAGCAGGTAAGAAATGGGGGAAACTTGGTTAGAAAGGGAAGAGAAAAAACCTTCAAACGAGTTGAAAGTTGGCAAAAATGGTTCAGGTAGAGCAAAAAAAGGCTTAAAAAGGGTTAGAGCTGAGGAAAAATGGGTTATAAATGGCCAAAAGCGGCTTAAAGGTGGTTAGATAGGGGTAAAACTGGGGTAGGAATGGCCAAAAATTGCATAAAATGGGTTAGAAGTTTGCAAAACTGTGCTAGAAATGGCCAAAAGGGCTTAAATTGGATAGAAATAGTGAAAAATGGCTTAAAATGTCTTAGAAGTGAGTAGAAATGGGTTAGATATACGCCGAAAATGGTTTAAATCGTGTGAGAAATAGGCAAAAAATGAGTTAGAAAAGAACTAAAAAAGGCTTAAAACGGGTTGAGAGCGAGAAAATATTGTGTAGAAAGAGGCAAAAATGGCGTTAAAAGGGTTAGAGATGTGTAACACTAGCTTAGAAATGGCCAAAAATGGATTACAGTGGGTAATAATTGGGAAAACCTGCGTTAGGAACAGAAAAAAAAAGCTTAAAGACAGTTGAATGAGGGAAAAAATGGTTAAGAAAGACCCAAAATAGGCTTCAAAAGGGTTAGAGTTACGCAAATGGGGATAGAAATGGCCAAAAATAATTTAGAATGGGTTAGAAACGGGCAAAATTTGAGTTAGAAATGGGCAAAATTTGGGTTAGAAATGGCCAAAACTGGCTTAAAAGGGGTTAGAGGTGTGCAAAAATATGTTTGAAATGGCCAAAAATGGTAAGAAATGGCAAGGTAGGGGCTAAACGGGGTTAGAAATGGCCTAAAATGGCTTAACATCGGTTAGAAGATTGCAAAACTGGGCTAGAAATGGCCAGGAAGGTTTAAAATGGGATAGAAATGGTGAAAAATGGCTTAAAATGTGTTGAGAGTGAGAAAAAATCGTGTAGAAAGAGGCAAAAATGGCTTTCAAAGGGTTAGAGATGTGCAAAAATGGGTTAGAAATGGCAAAAAATGGCTTAAAAGGGCTTGTAGATGTGCCAGAAATGGTTGGAAATGGCCAAAAATGCTTTAAAGCAGGTTAGAGATGTGTAAAAATGGGTTAGAAATGGCCAAAAATGGATTAAAGCGGGAGAGAAATGGGAAAAACTGTGTTAGAAACAGAAAAAAAAAAAGCCTAAAAAGATTTGAAGGAGGGCAAAAATGGTTAAGATATAGCCCCAAAAGGCTTAAAAAGGATTAGAGATGTGCAAAAATGGGACAGAAATGGCCAAAAACTATTGAAAATGTGTTAGAAAGGGAGAAAAAATGGGTTAGAACTGGACAAAAAATGGATAAGAAATGGCCAAAAGTAGCTTAAAAGGGGTTAGAGATGTGCAAAAATGAGTTAGAAATGGCCAAAAATGGCATAAAACAGGTTAAGAATGGCCAAAAATGGGTTAGAAATGGCCAAAAAGGCCTTAAAGCAGGTAAGAGATGTGTAAAAAATGGTTAGAAGTGGCAAAAAAATGGATTAAAGGTGGTGAGAAATGCGGAAAACTGGGTTAGAAACAGCAAACAAATAGCATAAACTGTGTTGAAAGTGGGCAAAAATGGTTTAGAAAGAACCAAAAATGGCTTTAAAAGGGTTAGAGATTTGCAAAAAATGGAATAGAAATGGTCAAAATTTATTTAAAAAGCCTCAAAAATGGACAAAAAATGCATTAGAAATGGCCAAAACCGGCTTAAAAGGGTGAGAGGTATGCAAGAACGGTTTAGAAAAAGCCAAACTTGGCTTAAAAGGGGCTAGAGATGAGCAAAAAAGGGTTAGAAATGGCCAAAAATAGCTTAAAATGGGTTAGATATAGCCAAAAAAGGGTTAAAATGGGTTAGTAGTGGGTAAAAAAGGGTTAGATGTAGCCGAAAATGGCTTAAAACCTGTGAGAATTGGGCCAAAAATGGGTCATAAAAAAAAGAAAAAAAAAAAAAAGCTTATAATTAGTTGAATGCGGAAAACAGTGTTTTAGAAAGACCCAAAAATGGCTTTAAAAGGGTTAGATGTCTGCAAAAATGGGTTAGAAATGGCCAAAAAAGCCTTAAAATGGGATAGAAATAGTGAAAAATGGCTTAAAATGCGTTAGAAGTGTGTAAAAATGGTTTAGATATAGCCGAAAATGGTTTAAATCGTGTGAGCAATGGGCAAAAAATGAGTTAGAAAAGGAAAGAAAAATGGCTTAAACCAGGTTGAAAGTCGGAAAAAATGGTGTAGAAAGAGCCAAACTGGCTTTAAAGCAGGTTAGAGATGTGCAGAAATGGGTTAGAAATGGCAAAAAATGACTTAAAAGGGCTTGTAGATGTGCCAGAAATGGTTGGAAATGGCCAAAAATGCTTTAAAGCGGGTTAGAGATGTGTAAAAATGGGTTAGAAATGGCCAAAAATGGATTAAAGCGGGAGAGAAATGGGAAAAACTGTGTTAGAAACAGAAAAAAAAAAAGCCTAAAAAGGTTTGAAGGAGGGCAAAAATGGTTAAGATATAGCCCCAAAAGGCTTAAAAAGGATTAGAGATGTGCAAAAATGGGACAGAAATGGCCAAAAACTATTTAAAATGTGCTAGAAAGGGAGAAAAAATGGGTTAGAAATGGACAAAAAATGGATAAGAAATGGCCAAAAGTAGCTTAAAAGGGGTTAGAGATGTGCAAAAATGAGTTAGAAATGGCCAAAAATGGCATAAAACAGGTTAAGAATGGCCAAAAATGGGTTAGAAATGGCCAAAAAGGCCTTAAAGCAGGTAAGAGATGTGTAAAAAATGGTTAGAAGTGGCAAAAAAAATGGATTAAAGGTGGTGAGAAATGCGGACAACTGGGTTAGAAACAGAAAAAAAATAGCATAAACCGTGTTGAAAGTGGGCAAAAATGGTTTAGAAAGAGCCAAAAATGGCTTTAAAAGGGTTAGAGATTTGCAAAAATGGAATAGAAATGCCCAAAATTTATTTAAAAAGCCTCAAAAATGGACAAAAAATGCATTAGAAATGGCCAAAACCGGCTTAAAAGGGTTAGAGGTATGCAAGAACGGTTTAGAAAAAGCCAAAATTGGCTTAAAAGGGGCTAGAGATGAGCAAAAAAGGGTTAGAAATGGCCAAAAATAGCATAAATGGGTTAGATATAGCCAAAAAAGGGTTAAAATGGGTTAGTAGTGGGTAAAAAAGGGTTAGATGCAGCCGAAAATGGCTTAAAACCTGTGAGAATTGGGCCAAAAATGGGTCAGAAAAGAAAAAAAAAAAAAAACTTATAATGAGTTGCATGCGGAAAAAAGTGTTTTAGAAAGACCCAAAAATGGCTTTAAAAGGGTTAGATGTCTGCAAAAATGGGTTAGAAATGGCCAAAAAAGGCCTTAAAATGGGATAGAAATAGTGAAAAATGGCTTAAAATGCGTTAGAAGTGTGTAAAAACGGTTTAGATAAACCCAAAAAATGGTTTAAATCGTGTGAGCAATGGGCAAAAAATGAGTTAGAAAAGGAAAGAAAAATGGCTTAAACCAGGTTGAAAGTCGGAAAAAATGGTGTAGAAAGAGCCAAACTGGCTTTAAAGCAGGTTAGAGATGTGCAGAAATGGGTTAGAAATGGCAGAAAATGGCTTGAAACGGGTTATAGATGTGCCAGAAATGGTTAGAAATGGCCAAAACTGCTTTAAAGCAGGTTAGAGATGTGCAAAAATGGGTTAGAAATGCCCAAAAATGGATTCAAGTGGGTAAAGAAATGGGGAAAACTGGGTTAGAAACAGAAAAAAACCTAGCTTAAAACGGGTGGAAAGTGGGCAAAAATGGTTTAGAAAGAGTCAAAAATGCATTAAAAGGGTTCTAGACACGCAAAAATGGGATAGAAATGGCCAAAAATGATTTAAAACGGGTTAGAAATGGACAAAAATTGGGTTAGAAATGGCCAAAACCGGCTTAAAAAGGGTTAGAGGTAAGCAAAGATGAGTTAGAAATAGCCAAAACCGGCTTAAAAAAGGTTTGAGATGTGCAAAAATGGGTCAGAAATGACCAAAGCTGGCTTAAAACGGGTTAGAAATAGCCAGAAATGGCTTAAAATGGGTTAGAAATGGCCAAAAAAGCTTTAAAGCGGGTTAGAGATGTGCGGAAACGGGTTAGAAATGGCCTAAGTTGGCCAAAAGCAGGTTAGAAATGGCCACAAAGGCTTTAAAGCAGGTTAGAGATGTGTATACAATGGTTAGAAATGGCAAAAAATGGGTTAAAGCAGGTAAGAAATGGGGGAAACTTGGTTAGAAAGGGAAGAGTAAAAACCTTCAAACGAGTTGAAAGTTGGCAAAAATGGTTCAGGTAGAGCAAAAAAAGGCTTAAAAAGGGTTAGAGCTGGGGAAAAATGGGTTATAAATGGCCAAAAGCGGCTTAAAGGTGGTTAGATAGGGGTAAAACTGGGGTAGGAATGGCCAAAAATTGCATAAAATGGGTTAGAAGTTTGCAAAACTGTGCTAGAAATGGCCAAAAGGGCTTAAATTGGGATAGAAATAGTGAAAAATGGCTTAAAATGTGTTAGAAGTGAGTAGAAATGGGTTAGATATAGCCGAAAATGGTTTAAATCGTGTGAGAAATAGGCAAAAAATGAGTTAGAAAAGAACTAAAAAAGGCTTAAAATGGGTTGAGAGCGAGAAAATATTGTGTAGAAAGAGGCAAAAATGGCGTTAAAAGGGTTAGAGATGTGTAACACTAGCTTAGAAATGGCCAAAAATGGATTACAGTGGGTAATAATTGGGAAAACCTGCGTTAGGAACAGAAAAAAAAGCTTAAAGACAGTTGAATGAGGGAAAAAATGGTTAAGAAAGACCCAAAATAGGCTTCAAAAGGGTTAGAGTTACGCAAATGGGGATAGAAATGGCCAAAAATAATTTAGAATGGGTTAGAAACGGGCAAAATTTGAGTTAGAAATGGGCAAAATTTGGGTTAGAAATGGCCAAAACTGGCTTAAAAGGGGTTAGAGGTGTGCAAAAATATGTTTGAAATGGCCAAAAATGGTAAGAAATGGCAAGGTAGGGGCTAAACGGGGTTAGAAATGGCCTAAAATGGCTTAACATCGGTTAGAAGATTGCAAAACTGGGCTAGAAATGGACAGCAAGGTTTAAAATGGGATAGAAATGGTGAAAAATGGCTTAAAATGTGTTGAGAGTGAGAAAAAATCGTGTAGAAAGAGGCAAAAATGGCTTTCAAAGGGTTAGAGATGTGCAAAAATGGGTTAGAAATGGCAAAAAATGGCTTAAAAGGGCTTGTAGATGTGCCAGAAATGTTTGGAAATGGCCAAAAATGCTTTAAAGCAGGTTAGAGATGTGTAAAAATGGGTTAGAAATGGCCAAAAATGGATTAAAGCGGGAGAGAAATGGGAAAAACTGTTAGAAAAAGAAAAAAAAAAAGCCTAAAAAGATTTGAAGGAGGGCAAAAATGGTTAAGATATAGCCCCAAAAGGCTTAAAAAGGATTAGAGATGTGCAAAAATGGGACAGAAATGGCCAAAAACTATTTAAAATGTGTTAGAAAGGGAGAAAAAATGGGTTAGAACTGGACAAAAAATGGATAAGAAATGGCCAAAAGTAGCTTAAAAGGGGTTAGAGATGTGCAAAAATGAGTTAGAAATGGCCAAAAATGGCATAAAACAGGTTAAGAATGGCCAAAAATGGGTTAGAAATGGCCAAAAAGGCCTTAAAGCAGGTAAGAGATGTGTAAAAAATGGTTAGAAGTGGCAAAAAAAATGGATTAAAGGTGGTGAGAAATGCGGAAAACTGGGTTTGAAACAGAATCACAGAATCACAGAATCCCATGGGTTGGAAGGGACCTAAAAAGATCATCTAGTCCAACCCCCATGCAAGAGCAGGGTAACCTACAGTACATCACACAGGAACTTGTCCAGGCGGGCCTTGAATATCTCCAGTGTAGGAGACTCCACAACCCCCCTGGGCAGCCTGTTCCAGTGCTCTGTCACTCTTACAGTAAAGAAGTTCTTCCTGATGTTAACAGAAAAAAAACAGCATAAACCGTGTTGAAAGTGGGCAAAAATGGTTTAGAAAGAACCAAAAATGGCTTTAAAAGGGTTAGAGATTTGCAAAAATGGAATAGAAATGGCCAAAATTTATTTAAAAAGACTCAAAAATTGACAAAAAATGCATTAGAAATGGCCAAAACCGGCTTAAAAGGGTTAGAGGTATGCAAGAACGGTTTAGAAAAAGCCAAACTTGGCTTAAAAGGGGCTAGAGATGAGCAAAAAAGGGTTAGAAATGGCTAAAAATAGCATAAATGGGTTAGATATAGCCAAAAAAAGGTTAAAATGGGTTAGTAGTGGGTAAAAAAGGGTTAGATGTAGCCGAAAATGGCTTAAAACCTGTGAGAACTGGGCCAAAAATGGGTGAGAAAAGAAAAGAAAAAAAAGCTTATAATGAGTTGCATGCGGAAAAAAGTGTTTAGAAAGACCCAAAAATGGCTTTAAAAGGGTTAGATGTCTGCAAAAATGGGTTATAAATGGCCAAAAGCGGCTTAAAGGTGGTTAGATAGGGGTAAAACTGGGGTAGGAATGGCCAAAAATTGCATAAAATGGGTTAGAAGTTTGCAAAACTGTGCTAGAAATGGCCAAAAGGGCTTAAATTGGGATAGAAATAGTGAAAAATGGCATAAAATGTGTTAGAAGTGAGTAGAAATGGGTTAGATATAGCCGAAAATGGTTTAAATCGTGTGAGAAATAGGCAAAAAATGAGTAAGAAAAGAACTAAAAATGGCTTAAAACGGGTTGAGAGCGAGAAAATATTGTGTAGAAAGAGGCAAAAATGGCGTTCAAAGGGTTAGAGATGTGTAACAATAGCTTAGAAATGGCCAAAAATGGATTACAGTGGGTAATAATTGGGAAAACCTGCGTTAGGAACAGAAAAAAAAAGCTTAAGGACAGGTGAATGAGGGAAAAAATGGTTAAGAAAGACCCAAAATAGGCTTAAAAAGGGTTAGAGTTACGCAAATGGGGATAGAAATGGCCAAAAATAATTTAGAATGGGTTAGAAACGGGCAAAATTTGAGTTAGAAATGGGCAAAATTTGGGTTAGAAATGGCCAAAACTGGCTTAAAAGGGGTTAGAGGTGTGCAAAAATATGTTCGAAATGGCCAAAAATGGTAAGACATGGCTAGGTAGGGGCTAAACGGGGTTAGAAATGGCCTAAAATGGCTTAACATCGGTTAGAAGATTGCAAAACTGGGCTAGAAATGGCCAGGAAGGTTTAAACTGGGATAGAAATGGTGAAAAATGGCTTAAAATATGTTGAGAGTGGGAAAAAATCGTGTAGAAAGAGGCAAAAATGGCTTTAAAAGGGTTAGAGATGTGCAAAAATGGGTTAGAAATGGCAAAAAATGACTTAAAAGGGCTTGTAGATGTGCCAGAAATGGTTGGAAATGGCCAAAAATGCTTTAAAGCAGGTTAGAGATGTGTAAAAATGGGTTAGAAATGGCCAAAAATGGATTAAAGCGGGAGAGAAATGGGAAAAACTGTGTTAGAAACAGAAAAAAAAAAAGCCTAAAAAGATTTGAAGGAGGGCAAAAATGGTTAAGATATAGCCCCAAAAGGCTTAAAAAGGATTAGAGATGTGCAAAAATGGGACAGAAATGGCCAAAAACTATTGAAAATGTGTTAGAAAGGGAGAAAAAATGGGTTAGAACTGGACAAAAAATGGATAAGAAATGGCCAAAAGTAGCTTAAAAGGGGTTAGAGATGTGCAAAAATGAGTTAGAAATGGCCAAAAATGGCATAAAACAGGTTAAGAATGGCCAAAAATGGGTTAGAAATGGCCAAAAAGGCCTTAAAGCAGGTAAGAGATGTGTAAAAAATGGTTAGAAGTGGCAAAAAAATGGATTAAAGGTGGTGAGAAATGCGGAAAACTGGGTTAGAAACAGCAAACAAATAGCATAAACTGTGTTGAAAGTGGGCAAAAATGGTTTAGAAAGAACCAAAAATGGCTTTAAAAGGGTTAGAGATTTGCAAAAAATGGAATAGAAATGGTCAAAATTTATTTAAAAAGCCTCAAAAATGGACAAAAAATGCATTAGAAATGGCCAAAACCGGCTTAAAAGGGTGAGAGGTATGCAAGAACGGTTTAGAAAAAGCCAAACTTGGCTTAAAAGGGGCTAGAGATGAGCAAAAAAGGGTTAGAAATGGCCAAAAATAGCTTAAAATGGGTTAGATATAGCCAAAAAAGGGTTAAAATGGGTTAGTAGTGGGTAAAAAAGGGTTAGATGTAGCCGAAAATGGCTTAAAACCTGTGAGAATTGGGCCAAAAATGGGTCAGAATAGAAAAAAAAAAAAGCTTATAATGAGTTTCATGCGGGAAAAAGTGTTTTAGAAAGACCCAAAAATGGCTTTAAAAGGGTTAGATGTCTGCAAAAATGGGTTAGAAATGGCCAAAAAAGGCCTTAAAATGGGATAGAAATAGTGAAAAATGGCTTAAAATGCGTTAGAAGTGTGTAAAAACGGTTTAGATAAACCCAAAAAATGGTTTAAATCGTGTGAGCAATGGGCAAAAAATGAGTTAGAAAAGGAAAGAAAAATGGCTTAAACCAGGTTGAAAGTCGGAAAAAATGGTGTGGAAAGAGCCAAACTGGCTTTAAAGCAGGTTAGAGATGTGCAGAAATGGGTTAGAAATGGCAGAAAATGGCTTGAAACGGGTTATAGATGTGCCAGAAATGGTTAGAAATGGCCAAAACTGCTTTAAAGCAGGTTAGAGATGTGCAAAAATGGGTTAGAAATGGCCAAAAATGGATTCAAGTGGGTAAAGAAATGGGGAAAACTGGGTTAGAAACAGAAAAAACCCTAGCTTAAAACGGGTGGAAAGTGGGCAAAAATGGTTTAGAAAGAGTCAAAAATGCATTAAAAGGGTTCTAGACACGCAAAAATGGGATAGAAATGGCCAAAAATGATTTAAAACGGGTTAGAAATGGACAAAAAGTGGGTTAGAAATGGCCAAAACCGGCTTAAAAAGGGTTAGAGGTAAGCAAAGATGAGTTAGAAATAGCCAAAACCGGCTTAAAAAAGGTTAGAGATGTGCAAAAATGGGTCAGAAATGACCAAAGCTGGCTTAAAACGGGTTAGAAATAGCCAAAAATGGCTTAAAATGGGTTAGAAATGGCCAAAAAAGCTTTAAAGCGGGTTAGAGATGTGCAGAAACGGGTTAGAAATGGCCTAAGTTGGCCAAAAGCAGGTTAGAAATGGCCACAAAGGCTTTAAAGCAGGTTAGAGATGTGTATACAATGGTTAGAAATGGCAAAAAATGGGTTAAAGCAGGTAAGAAATGGGGAAAACTTGGTTAGAAAGGGAAGAGAAAAAACCTTCAAACGAGTTGAAAGTTGGCAAAAATCGTTCAGGTAGAGCAAAAAAAGGCTTAAAAAGGGTTAGAGCTGAGGAAAAATGGGTTATAAATGGCCAAAAGCGGCTTAAAGGTGGTTAGATAGGGGTAAAACTGGGGTAGGAATGGCCAAAAATTGCATAAAATGGGTTAGAAGTTTGCAAAACTGTGCTAGAAATGGCCAAAAGGGCTTAAATTGGGATAGAAATAGTGAAAAATGGCATAAAATGTGTTAGAAGTGAGTAGAAATGGGTTAGATATAGCCGAAAATGGTTTAAATCGTGTGAGAAATAGGCAAAAAATGAGTAAGAAAAGAACTAAAAATGGCTTAAAACGGGTTGAGAGCGAGAAAATATTGTGTAGAAAGAGGCAAAAATGGCGTTCAAAGGGTTAGAGATGTGTAACAATAGCTTAGAAATGGCCAAAAATGGATTACAGTGGGTAATAATTGGGAAAACCTGCGTTAGGAACAGAAAAAAAAAGCTTAAAGACAGGTGAATGAGGGAAAAAATGGTTAAGAAAGACCCAAAATAGGCTTAAAAAGGGTTAGAGTTACGCAAATGGGGATAGAAATGGCCAAAAATAATTTAGAAAGGGTTAGAAACGGGCAAAATTTGAGTTAGAAATGGGCAAAATTTGGGTTAGAAATGGCCAAAACTGGCTTAAAAGGGGTTAGAGGTGTGCAAAAATATGTTCGAAATGGCCAAAAATGGTAAGACATGGCTAGGTAGGGGCTAAACGGGGTTAGAAATGGCCTAAAATGGCTTAACATCGGTTAGAAGATTGCAAAACTGGGCTAGAAATGGCCAGGAAGGTTTAAACTGGGATAGAAATGGTGAAAAATGGCTTAAAATATGTCGAGAGTGGGAAATAATCGTGTAGAAAGAGGCAAAAATGGCTTTAAAAGGGTTAGAGATGTGCAAAAATGGGTTAGAAATGCCCAAAAATGGATTCAAGTGGGTAAAGAAATGGGGAAAACTGGGTTAGAAACAGAAAAAACCCTAGCTTAAAACGGGTGGAAAGTGGGCAAAAATGGTTTAGAAAGAGTCAAAAATGCATTAAAAGGGTTCTAGACACGCAAAAATGGGATAGAAATGGCCAAAAATGATTTAAAACGGGTTAGAAATGGACAAAAATTGGGTTAGAAATGGCCAAAACCGGCTTAAAAAGGGTTAGAGGTAAGCAAAGATGAGTTAGAAATAGCCAAAACCGGCTTAAAAAAGGTTTGAGATGTGCAAAAATGGGTCAGAAATGACCAAAGCTGGCTTAAAACGGGTTAGAAATAGCCAGAAATGGCTTAAAATGGGTTAGAAATGGCCAAAAAAGCTTTAAAGCGGGTTAGAGATGTGCGGAAACGGGTTAGAAATGGCCTAAGTTGGCCAAAAGCAGGTTAGAAATGGCCACAAAGGCTTTAAAGCAGGTTAGAGATGTGTATACAATGGTTAGAAATGGCAAAAAATGGGTTAAAGCAGGTAAGAAATGGGGGAAACTTGGTTAGAAAGGGAAGAGAAAAAACCTTCAAACGAGTTGAAAGTTGGCAAAAATGGTTCAGGTAGAGCAAAAAAAGGCTTAAAAAGGGTTAGAGCTGAGGAAAAATGGGTTATAAATGGCCAAAAGCGGCTTAAAGGTGGTTAGATAGGGGTAAAACTGGGGTAGGAATGGCCAAAAATTGCATAAAATGGGTTAGAAGTTTGCAAAACTGTGCTAGAAATGGCCAAAAGGGCTTAAATTTGGATAGAAATAGTGAAAAATGGCATAAAATGTGTTAGAAGTGAGTAGAAATGGGTTAGATATAGCCGAAAATGGTTTAAATCGTGTGAGAAATAGGCAAAAAATGAGTAAGAAAAGAACTAAAAATGGCTTAAAACGGGTTGAGAGCGAGAAAATATTGTGTAGAAAGAGGCAAAAATGGCGTTCAAAGGGTTAGAGATGTGTAACAATAGCTTAGAAATGGCCAAAAATGGATTACAGTGGGTAATAATTGGGAAAACCTGCGTTAGGAACAGAAAAAAAAAAAGCTTAAAGACAGGTGAATGAGGGAAAAAATGGTTAAGAAAGACCCAAAATAGGCTTAAAAAGGGTTAGAGTTACGCAAATGGGGATAGAAATGGCCAAAAATAATTTAGAATGGGTTAGAAACGGGCAAAATTTGAGTTAGAAATGGGCAAAATCTGGGTTAGAAATGGCCAAAACTGGCTTAAAAGGGGTTAGAGGTGTGCAAAAATATGTTCGAAATGGCCAAAAATGGTAAGACATGGCTAGGTAGGGGCTAAACGGGGTTAGAAATGGCCTAAAATGGCTTAACATCGGTTAGAAGATTGCAAAACTGGGCTAGAAATGGCCAGGAAGGTTTAAACTGGGATAGAAATGGTGAAAAATGGCTTAAAATATGTTGAGAGTGGGAAAAAATCGTGTAGAAAGAGGCAAAAATGGCTTTAAAAGGGTTAGAGATGTGCAAAAATGGGTTAGAAATGGCAAAAAATGACTTAAAAGGGCTTGTAGATGTGCCAGAAATGGTTGGAAATGGCCAAAAATGCTTTAAAGCGGGTTAGAGATGTGTAAAAATGGGTTAGAAATGGCCAAAAATGGATTAAAGCGGGAGAGAAATGGGAAAAACTGTGTTAGAAACAGAAAAAAAAAGCCTAAAAAGGTTTGAAGGAGGGCAAAAATGGTTAAGATATAGCCCCAAAAGGCTTAAAAAGGATTAGAGATGTGCAAAAATGGGACAGAAATGGCCAACAACTATTTAAAATGTGTTAGAAAGGGAGAAAAAATGGGTTAGAAATGGACAAAAAATGGATAAGAAATGGCCAAAAGTAGCTTAAAAGGGGTTAGAGATGTGCAAAAATGAGTTAGAAATGGCCAAAAATGGCATAAAACAGGTTAAGAATGGCCAAAAATGGGTTAGAAATGGCCAAAAAGGCCTTAAAGCAGGTAAGAGACGTGTAAAAAATGGTTAGAAGTGGCAAAAATGGATTAAAGGTGGTGAGAAATGCGGAAAACTGGGTTAGAAACAGAAAACAAATAGCATAAACCGTGTTGAAAGTGGGCAAAAATGGTTTAGAAAGAACCAAAAATGGCTTTAAAAGGGTTAGAGATTTGCAAAAATGGAATAGAAATGGCCAAAATTTATTTAAAAAGCCTCAAAAATGGACAAAAAATGCATTAGAAATGGCCAAAACCGGCTTAAAAGGGTGAGAGGTATGCAAGAACGGTTTAGAAAAAGCCAAACTTGGCTTAAAAGGGGCTAGAGATGAGCAAAAAAGGGTTAGAAATGGCCAAAAATAGCTTAAAATGGGTTAGATATAGCCAAAAAAAAGGGTTAAAATGGGTTAGTAGTGGGTAAAACCGGGTTAGATGTATCCGAAAATGGCTTAAAACCTGTGAGAATTGGGCCAAAAGTGGGTCATAAAAAAAAGAAAAAAAAAAAGCTTATAATTAGTTGAATGCGGAAAACAGTGTTTTAGAAAGACCCAAAAATGGCTTTAAAAGGGTTAGATGTCTGCAAAAATGGGTTAGAAATGGCCAAAAAAGCCTTAAAATGGGATAGAAATAGTGAAAAATGGCTTAAAATGTGTTAGAATTGTGTAAAAATGGTTTAGATATAGCCGAAAATGGTTTAAATCGTAGTGAGCAATGGGCAAAAAATGAGTTAGAAAAGGAAAGAAAAATGGCTTAAACCAGGTTGAAAGTCGGAAAAAATGGTGTAGAAAGAGCCAAACTGGCTTTAAAGCAGGTTAGAGATGTGCAGAAATGGGTTAGAAATGGCAGAAAATGGCTTGAAACGGGTTATAGATGTGCCAGAAATGGTTAGAAATGGCCAAAACTGCTTTAAAGCAGGTTAGAGATGTGCAAAAATGGGTTAGAAATGCCCAAAAATGGATTCAAGTGGGTAAAGAAATGGGGAAAACTGGGTTAGAAACAGAAAAAACCCTAGCTTAAAACGGGTGGAAAGTGGGCAAAAATGGTTTAGAAAGAGTCAAAAATGCATTAAAAGGGTTCTAGACACGCAAAAATGGGATAGAAATGGCCAAAAATGATTTAAAACGGGTTAGAAATGGACAAAAATTGGGTTAGAAATGGCCAAAACCGGCTTAAAAAGGGTTAGAGGTAAGCAAAGATGAGTTAGAAATAGCCAAAACCGGCTTAAAAAAGGTTAGAGATGTGCAAAAATGGGTCAGAAATGACCAAAGCTGGCTTAAAACGGGTTAGAAATAGCCAGAAATGGCTTAAAATGGGTTAGAAATGGCCAAAAAAGCTTTAAAGCGGGTTAGAGATGTGCGGAAACGGGTTAGAAATGGCCTAAGTTGGCCAAAAGCAGGTTAGAAATGGCCACAAAGGCTTTAAAGCAGGTTAGAGATGTGTATACAATGGTTAGAAATGGCAAAAAATGGGTTAAAGCAGGTAAGAAATGGGGGAAACTTGGTTAGAAAGGGAAGAGAAAAAACCTTCAAACGAGTTGAAAGTTGGCAAAAATCGTTCAGGTAGAGCAAAAAAAGGCTTAAAAAGGGTTAGAGCTGAGGAAAAATGGGTTATAAATGGCCAAAAGCGGCTTAAAGGTGGTTAGATAGGGGTAAAACTGGGGTAGGAATGGCCAAAAATTGCATAAAATGGGTTAGAAGTTTGCAAAACTGTGCTAGAAATGGCCAAAAGGGCTTAAATTGGGATAGAAATAGTGAAAAATGGCATAAAATGTGTTGGAAGTGAGTAGAAATGGGTTAGATATAGCCGAAAATGGTTTAAATCGTGTGAGAAATAGGCAAAAAATGAGTAAGAAAAGAACTAAAAATGGCTTAAAACGGGTTGAGAGCGAGAAAATATTGTGTAGAAAGAGGCAAAAATGGCGTTCAAAGGGTTAGAGATGTGTAACACTAGCTTAGAAATGGCCAAAAATGGATTACAGTGGGTAATAATTGGGAAAACCTGCGTTAGGAACAGAAAAAAAAATCTTAAAGACAGGTGAATGAGGGAAAAAATGGTTAAGAAAGACCCAAAATAGGCTTAAAAAGGGTTAGAGTTACGCAAATGGGGATAGAAATGGCCAAAAATAATTTAGAATGGGTTAGAAACGGGCAAAATTTGAGTTAGAAATGGGCAAAATCTGGGTTAGAAATGGCCAAAACTGGCTTAAAAGGGGTTAGAGGTGTGCAAAAATATGTTCGAAATGGCCAAAAATGGTAAGACATGGCTATGTAGGGGCTAAACGGTGTTAGAAATGGCCTAAAATGGCTTAACATCGGTTAGAAGATTGCAAAACTGGGCTAGAAATGGCCAGGAAGGTTTAAACTGGGATAGAAATGGTGAAAAATGGCTTAAAATATGTCGAGAGTGGGAAAAAATCGTGTAGAAAGAGGCAAAAATGGCTTTAAAAGGGTTAGAGATGTGCAAAAATGGGTTAGAAATGGCAAAAAATGGCTTAAAAGGGCTTGTAGATGTGCCAGAAATGGTTGGAAATGGCCAAAAATGCTTTAAAGCGGGTTAGAGATGTGTAAAAATGGGTTAGAAATGGCCAAAAATGGATTAAAGCGGGAGAGAAATGGGAAAAACTGTGTTAGAAAAAGAAAAAAAAAGCCTAAAAAGGTTTGAAGGAGGGCAAAAATGGTTAAGATATAGCCCCAAAAGGCTTAAAAAGGATTAGAGATGTGCAAAAATGGGACAGAAATGGCCAACAACTATTTAAAATGTGTTAGAAAGGGAGAAAAAATGGGTTAGAACTGGACAAAAAATGGATAAGAAATGGCCAAAAGTAGCTTAAAAGGGGTTAGAGATGTGCAAAAATGAGTTAGAAATGGCCAAAAATGGCATAAAACAGGTTAAGAATGGCCAAAAATGGGTTAGAAATGGCCAAAAAGGCCTTAAAGCAGGTAAGAGATGTGTAAAAAATGGTTAGAAGTGGCAAAAAAATGGATTAAAGGTGGTGAGAAATGCGGAAAACTGGGTTAGAAACAGAAAACAAATAGCATAAACCGTGTTGAAAGTGGGCAAAAATGGTTTAGAAAGAACCAAAAATGGCTTTAAAAGGGTTAGAGATTTGCAAAAATGGAATAGAAATGGCCAAAATTTATTTAAAAAGCCTCAAAAATGGACAAAAAATTCATTAGAAATGGCCAAAACCGGCTTAAAAGGGTGAGAGGTATGCAAGAACGGTTTAGAAAAAGCCAAACTTGGCTTAAAAGGGGCTAGAGATGAGCAAAAAAGGGTTAGAAATGGCCAAAAATAGCTTAAAATGGGTTAGATATAGCCAAAAAAAGGGTTAAAATGGGTTAGTAGTGGGTAAAACCGGGTTAGATGTATCCGAAAATGGCTTAAAACCTGTGAGAATTGGGCCAAAAGTGGGTCATAAAAAAAAGAAAAAAAAAAAGCTTATAATTAGTTGAATGCGGAAAACAGTGTTTTAGAAAGACCCAAAAATGGCTTTAAAAGGGTTAGATGTCTGCAAAAATGGGTTAGAAATGGCCAAAAAAGCCTTAAAATGGGATAGAAATAGTGAAAAATGGCTTAAAATGTGTTAGAATTGTGTAAAAATGGTTTAGATATAGCCGAAAATGGTTTAAATCGTGTGAGCAATGGGCAAAAAATGAGTTAGAAAAGGAAAGAAAAATGGCTTAAACCAGGTTGAAAGTCGGAAAAAATGGTGTAGAAAGAGCCAAACTGGCTTTAAAGCAGGTTAGAGATGTGCAGAAATGGGTTAGAAATGGCAGAAAATGGCTTGAAACGGGTTATAGATGTGCCAGAAATGGTTAGAAATGGCCAAAACTGCTTTAAAGCAGGTTAGAGATGTGCAAAAATGGGTTAGAAATGCCCAAAAATGGATTCAAGTGGGTAAAGAAATGGGGAAAACTGGGTTAGAAACAGAAAAAACCCTAGCTTAAAACGGGTGGAAAGTGGGCAAAAATGGTTTAGAAAGAGTCAAAAATGCATTAAAAGGGTTCTAGACACGCAAAAATGGGATAGAAATGGCCAAAAATGATTTAAAACGGGTTAGAAATGGACAAAAATTGGGTTAGAAATGGCCAAAACCGGCTTAAAAAGGGTTAGAGGTAAGCAAAGATGAGTTAGAAATAGCCAAAACCGGCTTAAAAAAGGTTAGAGATGTGCAAAAATGGGTCAGAAATGACCAAAGCTGGCTTAAAACGGGTTAGAAATAGCCAGAAATGGCTTAAAATGGGTTAGAAATGGCCAAAAAAGCTTTAAAGCGGGTTAGAGATGTGCGGAAACGGGTTAGAAATGGCCTAAGTTGGCCAAAAGCAGGTTAGAAATGGCCACAAAGGCTTTAAAGCAGGTTAGAGATGTGTATACAATGGTTAGAAATGGCAAAAAATGGGTTAAAGCAGGTAAGAAATGGGGGAAACTTGGTTAGAAAGGGAAGAGAAAAAACCTTCAAACGAGTTGAAAGTTGGCAAAAATCGTTCAGGTAGAGCAAAAAAAGGCTTAAAAAGGGTTAGAGCTGAGGAAAAATGGGTTATAAATGGCCAAAAGCGGCTTAAAGGTGGTTAGATAGGGGTAAAACTGGGGTAGGAATGGCCAAAAATTGCATAAAATGGGTTAGAAGTTTGCAAAACTGTGCTAGAAGTGGCCAAAAGGGCTTAAATTGGGATAGAAATAGTGAAAAATGGCATAAAATGTGTTAGAAGTGAGTAGAAATGGGTTAGATATAGCCGAAAATGGTTTAAATCGTGTGAGAAATAGGCAAAAAATGAGTAAGAAAAGAACTAAAAATGGCTTAAAACGGGTTGAGAGCGAGAAAATATTGTGTAGAAAGAGGCAAAAATGGCGTTCAAAGGGTTAGAGATGTGTAACAATAGCTTAGAAATGGCCAAAAATGGATTACAGTGGGTAATAATTGGGAAAACCTGCGTTAGGAACAGAAAAAAAAAGCTTAAAGACAGGTGAATGAGGGAAAAAATGGTTAAGAAAGACCCAAAATAGGCTTAAAAAGGGTTAGAGTTACGCAAATGGGGATAGAAATGGCCAAAAATAATTTAGAATGGGTTAGAAACGGGCAAAATTTGAGTTAGAAATGGGCAAAATTTGGGTTAGAAATGGCCAAAACTGGCTTAAAAGGGGTTAGAGGTGTGCAAAAATATGTTCGAAATGGCCAAAAATGGTAAGACATGGCTAGGTAGGGGCTAAACGGGGTTAGAAATGGCCTAAAATGGCTTAACATCGGTTAGAAGATTGCAAAACTGGGCTAGAAATGGCCAGGAAGGTTTAAACTGGGATAGAAATGGTGAAAAATGGCTTAAAATATGTCGAGAGTGGGAAATAATCGTGTAGAAAGAGGCAAAAATGGCTTTAAAAGGGTTAGAGATGTGCAAAAATGGGTTAGAAATGCCCAAAAATGGATTCAAGTGGGTAAAGAAATGGGGAAAACTGGGTTAGAAACAGAAAAAACCCTAGCTTAAAACGGGTGGAAAGTGGGCAAAAATGGTTTAGAAAGAGTCAAAAATGCATTAAAAGGGTTCTAGACACGCAAAAATGGGATAGAAATGGCCAAAAATGATTTAAAACGGGTTAGAAATGGACAAAAATTGGGTTAGAAATGGCCAAAACCGGCTTAAAAAGGGTTAGAGGTAAGCAAAGATGAGTTAGAAATAGCCAAAACCGGCTTAAAAAGGTTTGAGATGTGCAAAAATGGGTCAGAAATGACCAAAGCTGGCTTAAAACGGGTTAGAAATAGCCAGAAATGGCTTAAAATGGGTTAGAAATGGCCAAAAAAGCTTTAAAGCGGGTTAGAGATGTGCGGAAACGGGTTAGAAATGGCCTAAGTTGGCCAAAAGCAGGTTAGAAATGGCCACAAAGGCTTTAAAGCAGGTTAGAGATGTGTATACAATGGTTAGAAATGGCAAAAAATGGGTTAAAGCAGGTAAGAAATGGGGGAAACTTGGTTAGAAAGGGAAGAGAAAAAACCTTCAAACGAGTTGAAAGTTGGCAAAAATCGTTCAGGTAGAGCAAAAAAAGGCTTAAAAAGGGTTAGAGCTGAGGAAAAATGGGTTATAAATGGCCAAAAGCGGCTTAAAGGTGGTTAGATAGGGGTAAAACTGGGGTAGGAATGGCCAAAAATTGCATAAAATGGGTTAGAAGTTTGCAAAACTGTGCTAGAAATGGCCAAAAGGGCTTAAATTGGGATAGAAATAGTGAAAAATGGCATAAAATGTGTTAGAAGTGAGTAGAAATGGGTTAGATATAGCCGAAAATGGTTTAAATCGTGTGAGAAATAGGCAAAAAATGAGTAAGAAAAGAACTAAAAATGGCTTAAAACGGGTTGAGAGCGAGAAAATATTGTGTAGAAAGAGGCAAAAATGGCGTTCAAAGGGTTAGAGATGTGTAACAATAGCTTAGAAATGGCCAAAAATGGATTACAGTGGGTAATAATTGGGAAAACCTGCGTTAGGAACAGAAAAAAAAAGCTTAAAGACAGGTGAATGAGGGAAAAAATGGTTAAGAAAGACCCAAAATAGGCTTAAAAAGGGTTAGAGTTACGCAAATGGGGATAGAAATGGCCAAAAATAATTTAGAAAGGGTTAGAAACGGGCAAAATTTGAGTTAGAAATGGGCAAAATTTGGGTTAGAAATGGCCAAAACTGGCTTAAAAGGGGTTAGAGGTGTTGCAAAAATATGTTCGAAATGGCCAAAAATGGTAAGACATGGCTAGGTAGGGGCTAAACGGGGTTAGAAATGGCCTAAAATGGCTTAACATCGGTTAGAAGATTGCAAAACTGGGCTAGAAATGGCCAGGAAGGTTTAAACTGGGATAGAAATGGTGAAAAATGGCTTAAAATATGTCGAGAGTGGGAAATAATCGTGTAGAAAGAGGCAAAAATGGCTTTAAAAGGGTTAGAGATGTGCAAAAATGGGTTAGAAATGCCCAAAAATGGATTCAAGTGGGTAAAGAAATGGGGAAAACTGGGTTAGAAACAGAAAAAACCCTAGCTTAAAACGGGTGGAAAGTGGGCAAAAATGGTTTAGAAAGAGTCAAAAATGCATTAAAAAGTTCTAGACACGCAAAAATGGGATAGAAATGGCCAAAAATGATTTAAAACGGGTTAGAAATGGACAAAAATTGGGTTAGAAATGGCCAAAACCGGCTTAAAAAGGGTTAGAGGTAAGCAAAGATGAGTTAGAAATAGCCAAAACCGGCTTAAAAAAGGTTTGAGATGTGCAAAAATGGGTCAGAAATGACCAAAGCTGGCTTAAAACGGGTTAGAAATAGCCAGAAATGGCTTAAAATGGGTTAGAAATGGCCAAAAAAGCTTTAAAGCGGGTTAGAGATGTGCGGAAACGGGTTAGAAATGGCCTAAGTTGGCCAAAAGCAGGTTAGAAATGGCCACAAAGGCTTTAAAGCAGGTTAGAGATGTGTATACAATGGTTAGAAATGGCAAAAAATGGGTTAAAGCAGGTAAGAAATGGGGGAAACTTGGTTAGAAAGGGAAGAGAAAAAACCTTCAAACGAGTTGAAAGTTGGCAAAAATCGTTCAGGTAGAGCAAAAAAAGGCTTAAAAAGGGTTAGAGCTGAGGAAAAATGGGTTATAAATGGCCAAAAGCGGCTTAAAGGTGGTTAGATAGGGGTAAAACTGGGGTAGGAATGGCCAAAAATTGCATAAAATGGGTTAGAAGTTTGCAAAACTGTGCTAGAAATGGCCAAAAGGGCTTAAATTTGGATAGAAATAGTGAAAAATGGCATAAAATGTGTTAGAAGTGAGTAGAAATGGGTTAGATATAGCCGAAAATGGTTTAAATCGTGTGAGAAATAGGCAAAAAATGAGTAAGAAAAGAACTAAAAATGGCTTAAAACGGGTTGAGAGCGAGAAAATATTGTGTAGAAAGAGGCAAAAATGGCGTTCAAAAGGGTTAGAGATGTGTAACAATAGCTTAGAAATGGCCAAAAATGGATTACAGTGGGTAATAATTGGGAAAACCTGCGTTAGGAACAGAAAAAAAAAGCTTAAAGACAGGTGAATGAGGGAAAAAATGGTTAAGAAAGACCCAAAATAGGCTTAAAAAGGGTTAGAGTTACGCAAATGGGGATAGAAATGGCCAAAAATAATTTAGAAAGGGTTAGAAACGGGCAAAATTTGAGTTAGAAATGGGCAAAATCTGGGTTAGAAATGGCCAAAACTGGCTTAAAAGGGGTTAGAGGTGTGCAAAAATATGTTCGAAATGGCCAAAAATGGTAAGACATGGCTAGGTAGGGGCTAAACGGGGTTAGAAATGGCCTAAAATGGCTTAACATCGGTTAGAAGATTGCAAAACTGGGCTAGAAATGGCCAGGAAGGTTTAAACTGGGATAGAAATGGTGAAAAATGGCTTAAAATATGTCGAGAGTGGGAAATAATCGTGTAGAAAGAGGCAAAAATGGCTTTAAAAGGGTTAGAGATGTGCAAAAATGGGTTAGAAATGCCCAAAAATGGATTCAAGTGGGTAAAGAAATGGGGAAAACTGGGTTAGAAACAGAAAAAACCCTAGCTTAAAACGGGTGGAAAGTGGGCAAAAATGGTTTAGAAAGAGTCAAAAATGCATTAAAAGGGTTCTAGACACGCAAAAATGGGATAGAAATGGCCAAAAATGATTTAAAACGGGTTAGAAATGGACAAAAATTGGGTTAGAAATGGCCAAAACCGGCTTAAAAAGGGTTAGAGGTAAGCAAAGATGAGTTAGAAATAGCCAAAACCGCTTAAAAAAGGTTTGAGATGTGCAAAAATGGGTCAGAAATGACCAAAGCTGGCTTAAAACGGGTTAGAAATAGCCAGAAATGGCTTAAAATGGGTTAGAAATGGCCAAAAAAGCTTTAAAGCGGGTTAGAGATGTGCGGAAACGGGTTAGAAATGGCCTAAGTTGGCCAAAAGCAGGTTAGAAATGGCCACAAAGGCTTTAAAGCAGGTTAGAGATGTGTATACAATGGTTAGAAATGGCAAAAAATGGGTTAAAGCAGGTAAGAAATGGGGGAAACTTGGTTAGAAAGGGAAGAGAAAAAACCTTCAAACGAGTTGAAAGTTGGCAAAAATGGTTCAGGTAGAGCAAAAAAAGGCTTAAAAAGGGTTAGAGCTGAGGAAAAATGGGTTATAAATGGCAAAAGCGGCTTAAAGGTGGTTAGATAGGGGTAAAACTGGGGTAGGAATGGCCAAAAATTGCATAAAATGGGTTAGAAGTTTGCAAAACTGTGCAAGAAATGGCCAAAAGGGCTTAAATTGGGATAGAAATAGTGAAAAATGGCATAAAATGTGTTAGAAGTGAGTAGAAATGGGTTAGATATAGCCGAAAATGGTTTAAATCGTGTGAGAAATAGGCAAAAAATGAGTAAGAAAAGAACTAAAAATGGCTTAAAACGGGTTGAGAGCGAGAAAATATTGTGTAGAAAGAGGCAAAAATGGCGTTCAAAGGGTTAGAGATGTGTAACAATAGCTTAGAAATGGCCAAAAATGGATTACAGTGGGTAATAATTGGGAAAACCTGCGTTAGGAACAGAAAAAAAAAAGCTTAAAGACAGGTGAATGAGGGAAAAAATGGTTAAGAAAGACCCAAAATAGGCTTAAAAAGGGTTAGAGTTACGCAAATGGGGATAGAAATGGCCAAAAATAATTTAGAATGGGTTAGAAACGGGCAAAATTTGAGTTAGAAATGGGCAAAATCTGGGTTAGAAATGGCCAAAACTGGCTTAAAAGGGGTTAGAGGTGTGCAAAAATATGTTCGAAATGGCCAAAAATGGTAAGACATGGCTAGGTAGGGGCTAAACGGGGTTAGAAATGGCCTAAAATGGCTTAACATCGGTTAGAAGATTGCAAAACTGGGCTAGAAATGGCCAGGAAGGTTTAAACTGGGATAGAAATGGTGAAAAATGGCTTAAAATATGTTGAGAGTGGGAAAAAATCGTGTAGAAAGAGGCAAAAATGGCTTTAAAAGGGTTAGAGATGTGCAAAAATGGGTTAGAAATGGCAAAAAATGACTTAAAAGGGCTTGTAGATGTGCCAGAAATGGTTGGAAATGGCCAAAAATGCTTTAAAGCGGGTTAGAGATGTGTAAAAATGGGTTAGAAATGGCCAAAAATGGATTAAAGCGGGAGAGAAATGGGAAAAACTGTGTTAGAAACAGAAAAAAAAAGCCTAAAAAGGTTTGAAGGAGGGCAAAAATGGTTAAGATATAGCCCCAAAAGGCTTAAAAAGGATTAGAGATGTGCAAAAATGGGACAGAAATGGCCAACAACTATTTAAAATGTGTTAGAAAGGGAGAAAAAATGGGTTAGAAATGGACAAAAAATGGATAAGAAATGGCCAAAAGTAGCTTAAAAGGGGTTAGAGATGTGCAAAAATGAGTTAGAAATGGCCAAAAATGGCATAAAACAGGTTAAGAATGGCCAAAAATGGGTTAGAAATGGCCAAAAAGGCCTTAAAGCAGGTAAGAGACGTGTAAAAAATGGTTAGAAGTGGCAAAAATGGATTAAAGGTGGTGAGAAATGCGGAAAACTGGGTTAGAAACAGAAAACAAATAGCATAAACCGTGTTGAAAGTGGGCAAAAATGGTTTAGAAAGAACCAAAAATGGCTTTAAAAGGGTTAGAGATTTGCAAAAATGGAATAGAAATGGCCAAAATTTATTTAAAAAGCCTCAAAAATGGACAAAAAATGCATTAGAAATGGCCAAAACCGGCTTAAAAGGGTGAGAGGTATGCAAGAACGGTTTAGAAAAAGCCAAACTTGGCTTAAAAGGGGCTAGAGATGAGCAAAAAAGGGTTAGAAATGGCCAAAAATAGCTTAAAATGGGTTAGATATAGCCAAAAAAAGGGTTAAAATGGGTTAGTAGTGGGTAAAACCGGGTTAGATGTATCCGAAAATGGCTTAAAACCTGTGAGAATTGGGCCAAAAGTGGGTCATAAAAAAAAGAAAAAAAAAAAGCTTATAATTAGTTGAATGCGGAAAACAGTGTTTTAGAAAGACCCAAAAATGGCTTTAAAAGGGTTAGATGTCTGCAAAAATGGGTTAGAAATGGCCAAAAAAGCCTTAAAATGGGATAGAAATAGTGAAAAATGGCTTAAAATGTGTTAGAATTGTGTAAAAATGGTTTAGATATAGCCGAAAATGGTTTAAATCGTGTGAGCAATGGGCAAAAAATGAGTTAGAAAAGGAAAGAAAAATGGCTTAAACCAGGTTGAAAGTCGGAAAAAATGGTGTAGAAAGAGCCAAACTGGCTTTAAAGCAGGTTAGAGATGTGCAGAAATGGGTTAGAAATGGCAGAAAATGGCTTGAAACGGGTTATAGATGTGCCAGAAATGGTTAGAAATGGCCAAAACTGCTTTAAAGCAGGTTAGAGATGTGCAAAAATGGGTTAGAAATGCCCAAAAATGGATTCAAGTGGGTAAAGAAATGGGGAAAACTGGGTTAGAAACAGAAAAAACCCTAGCTTAAAACGGGTGGAAAGTGGGCAAAAATGGTTTAGAAAGAGTCAAAAATGCATTAAAAGGGTTCTAGACACGCAAAAATGGGATAGAAATGGCCAAAAATGATTTAAAACGGGTTAGAAATGGACAAAAATTGGGTTAGAAATGGCCAAAACCGGCTTAAAAAGGGTTAGAGGTAAGCAAAGATGAGTTAGAAATAGCCAAAACCGGCTTAAAAAAGGTTAGAGATGTGCAAAAATGGGTCAGAAATGACCAAAGCTGGCTTAAAACGGGTTAGAAATAGCCAGAAATGGCTTAAAATGGGTTAGAAATGGCCAAAAAAGCTTTAAAGCGGGTTAGAGATGTGCGGAAACGGGTTAGAAATGGCCTAAGTTGGCCAAAAGCAGGTTAGAAATGGCCACAAAGGCTTTAAAGCAGGTTAGAGATGTGTATACAATGGTTAGAAATGGCAAAAAATGGGTTAAAGCAGGTAAGAAATGGGGGAAACTTGGTTAGAAAGGGAAGAGAAAAAACCTTCAAACGAGTTGAAAGTTGGCAAAAATGGTTCAGGTAGAGCAAAAAAAGGCTTAAAAAGGGTTAGAGCTGAGGAAAAATGGGTTATAAATGGCCAAAAGCGGCTTAAAGGTGGTTAGATAGGGGTAAAACTGGGGTAGGAATGGCCAAAAATTGCATAAAATGGGTTAGAAGTTTGCAAAACTGTGCTAGAAATGGCCAAAAGGCTTAAATTGGGATAGAAATAGTGAAAAATGGCATAAAATGTGTTGGAAGTGAGTAGAAATGGGTTAGATATAGCCGAAAATGGTTTAAATCGTGTGAGAAATAGGCAAAAAATGAGTAAGAAAAGAACTAAAAATGGCTTAAAACGGGTTGAGAGCGAGAAAATATTGTGTAGAAAGAGGCAAAAATGGCGTTCAAAGGGTTAGAGATGTGTAACAATAGCTTAGAAATGGCCAAAAATGGATTACAGTGGGTAATAATTGGGAAAACCTGCGTTAGGAACAGAAAAAAAAAGCTTAAAGACAGGTGAATGAGGGAAAAAAATGGTTAAGAAAGACCCAAAATAGGCTTAAAAAGGGTTAGAGTTACGCAAATGGGGATAGAAATGGCCAAAAATAATTTAGAATGGGTTAGAAACGGGCAAAATTTGAGTTAGAAATGGGCAAAATCTGGGTTAGAAATGGCCAAAACTGGCTTAAAAGGGGTTAGAGGTGTGCAAAAATATGTTCGAAATGGCCAAAAATGGTAAGACATGGCTAGGTAGGGGCTAAACGGGTTAGAAATGGCCTAAAATGGCTTAACATCGGTTAGAAGATTGCAAAACTGGGCTAGAAATGGCCAGGAAGGTTTAAACTGGGATAGAAATGGTGAAAAATGGCTTAAAATATGTCGAGAGTGGGAAAAAATCGTGTAGAAAGAGGCAAAAATGGCTTTAAAAGGGTTAGAGATGTGCAAAAATGGGTTAGAAATGGCAAAAAATGACTTAAAAGGGCTTGTAGATGTGCCAGAAATGGTTGGAAATGGCCAAAAATGCTTTAAAGCGGGTTAGAGATGTGTAAAAATGGGTTAGAAATGGCCAAAAATGGATTAAAGCGGGAGAGAAATGGGAAAAACTGTGTTAGAAACAGAAAAAAAAAGCCTAAAAAGGTTTGAAGGAGGGCAAAAATGGTTAAGATATAGCCCCAAAAGGCTTAAAAAGGATTAGAGATGTGCAAAAATGGGACAGAAATGGCCAAAAACTATTTAAAATGTGTTAGAAAGGGAGAAAAAATGGGTTAGAAATGGACAAAAAATGGATAAGAAATGGCCAAAAGTAGCTTAAAAGGGGTTAGAGATGTGCAAAAATGAGTTAGAAATGGCCAAAAATGGCATAAAACAGGTTAAGAATGGCCAAAAATGGGTTAGAAATGGCCAAAAAGGCCTTAAAGCAGGTAAGAGATGTGTAAAAAATGGTTAGAAGTGGCAAAAATAATGGATTAAAGGTGGTGAGAAATGCGGACAACTGGGTTTGAAACAGAAAAAAAAACAGCATAAACCGTGTTGAAAGTGGGCAAAAATGGTTTAGAAAGAACCAAAAATGGCTTTAAAAGGGTTAGAGATTTGCAAAAATGGAATAGAAATGGCCAAAATTTATTTAAAAAGCCTCAAAAATTGACAAAAAATGCATTAGAAATGGCCAAAACCGGCTTAAAAGGGTTAGAGGTATGCAAGAACGGTTTAGAAAAAGCCAAAATTGGCTTAAAAGGGGCTAGAGATGAGCAAAAAAGGGTTAGAAATGGCCAAAAATAGCATAAATGGGTTAGATATAGCGAAAAAAGGGTTAAAATGGGTTAGTAGTGGGTAAAAAAGGGTTAGATGTAGCCGAAAATGGCTTAAAATCTATGAGAACTGGGCCAAAAATGGGTCAGAAAAGAAAAAAAAAAAGCTTATAATTAGTTGCATGCGGAAAAAAGTTTTTTAGAAAGACCCAAAAATGGCTTTAAAAGGGTTAGATGTCTGCAAAAATGGGTTATAAATGGCCAAAAGCGGCTTAAAGGTGGTTAGATAGGGGTAAAACTGGGGTAGGAATGGCCAAAAATTGCATAAAATGGGTTAGAAGTTTGCAAAACTGTGCTAGAAATGGCCAAAAGGGCTTAAATTGGGATAGAAATAGTGAAAAATGGCTTAAAATGTGTTAGAACTGAGTAGAAATGGGTTAGATATAGCCGAAAATGGTTTAAATCGTGTGAGAAATAGGCAAAAAATGAGTAAGAAAAGAACTAAAAATGGCTTAAAATGGGTTGAGAGCGAGAAAATATTGTGTAGAAAGAGGCAAAAATGGCGTTCAAATGGTTAGAGATGTGTAACACTAGCTTAGAAATGGCCAAAAATGGATTACAGTGGGTAATAATTGGGAAAACCTGCGTTAGGAATAGAAAAAAAAATCTTAAAGACAGGTGAATGAGGGAAAAAATGGTTAAGAAAGACCCAAAATAGGCTTAAAAAGGGTTAGAGTTACGCAAATGGGGATAGAAATGGCCAAAAATAATTTAGAATGGGTTAGAAACGGGCAAAATTTGAGTTAGAAATGGGCAAAATCTGGGTTAGAAATGGCCAAAACTGGCTTAAAAGGGGTTAGAGGTGTGCAAAAATATGTTCGAAATGGCCAAAAATGGTAAGACATGGCTAGGTAGGGGCTAAACGGGGTTAGAAATGGCCTAAAATGGCTTAACATCGGTTAGAAGATTGCAAAACTGGGCTAGAAATGGCCAGGAAGGTTTAAACTGGGATAGAAATGGTGAAAAATGGCTTAAAATATGTTGAGAGTGGGAAAAAATCGTGTAGAAAGAGGCAAAAATGGCTTTAAAAGGGTTAGAGATGTGCAAAAATGGGTTAGAAATGGCAAAAAATGACTTAAAAGGGCTTGTAGATGTGCCAGAAATGGTTGGAAATGGCCAAAAATGCTTTAAAGCGGGTTAGAGATGTGTAAAAATGGGTTAGAAATGGCCAAAAATGGATTAAAGCGGGAGAGAAATGGGAAAAACTGTGTTAGAAACAGAAAAAAAAAGCCTAAAAAGGTTTGAAGGAGGGCAAAAATGGTTAAGATATAGCCCCAAAAGGCTTAAAAAGGATTAGAGATGTGCAAAAATGGGACAGAAATGGCAAAAACTATTTAAAATGTGTTAGAAAGGGAGAAAAAATGGGTTAGAAATGGACAAAAAATGGATAAGAAATGGCCAAAAGTAGCTTAAAAGGGGTTAGAGATGTGCAAAAATGAGTTAGAAATGGCCAAAAATGGCATAAAACAGGTTAAGAATGGCCAAAAATGGGTTAGAAATGGCCAAAAAGGCCTTAAAGCAGGTAAGAGATGTGTAAAAAATGGTTAGAAGTGGCAAAAATAATGGATTAAAGGTGGTGAGAAATGCGGACAACTGGGTTTGAAACAGAAAAAAAAACAGCATAAACCGTGTTGAAAGTGGGCAAAAATGGTTTAGAAAGAACCAAAAATGGCTTTAAAAGGGTTAGAGATTTGCAAAAATGGAATAGAAATGGCCAAAATTTATTTAAAAAGCCTCAAAAATTGACAAAAAATGCATTAGAAATGGCCAAAACCAGCTTAAAAGGGTTAGAGGTATGCAAGAACGGTTTAGAAAAAGCCAAAATTGGCTTAAAAGGGGCTAGAGATGAGCAAAAAAGGGTTAGAAATGGCCAAAAATAGCATAAATGGGTTAGATATAGCGAAAAAAGGGTTAAAATGGGTTAGTAGTGGGTAAAAAAGGGTTAGATGTAGCCGAAAATGGCTTAAAACCTATGAGAACTGGGCCAAAAATGGGTCAGAAAAGAAAAAAAAAAAGCTTATAATTAGTTGCATGCGGAAAAAAGTTTTTTAGAAAGACCCAAAAATGGCTTTAAAAGGGTTAGATGTCTGCAAAAATGGGTTATAAATGGCCAAAAGCGGCTTAAAGGTGGTTAGATAGGGGTAAAACTGGGGTAGGAATGGCCAAAAATTGCATAAAATGGGTTAGAAGTTTGCAAAACTGTGCTAGAAATGGCCAAAAGGGCTTAAATTGGGATAGAAATAGTGAAAAATGGCTTAAAATGTGTTAGAACTGAGTAGAAATGGGTTAGATATAGCCGAAAATGGTTTAAATCGTGTGAGAAATAGGCAAAAAATGAGTAAGAAAAGAACTAAAAATGGCTTAAAATGGGTTGAGAGCGAGAAAATATTGTGTAGAAAGAGGCAAAAATGGCGTTCAAATGGTTAGAGATGTGTAACACTAGCTTAGAAATGGCCAAAAATGGATTACAGTGGGTAATAATTGGGAAAACCTGCGTTAGGAATAGAAAAAAAAATCTTAAAGACAGGTGAATGAGGGAAAAAATGGTTAAGAAAGACCCAAAATAGGCTTAAAAAGGGTTAGAGTTACGCAAATGGGGATAGAAATGGCCAAAAATAATTTAGAATGGGTTAGAAACGGGCAAAATTTGAGTTAGAAATGGGCAAAATCTGGGTTAGAAATGGCCAAAACTGGCTTAAAAGGGGTTAGAGGTGTGCAAAAATATGTTCGAAATGGCCAAAAATGGTAAGACATGGCTAGGTAGGGGATAAACGGGGTTAGAAATGGCCTAAAATGGCTTAACATCGGTTAGAAGATTGCAAAACTGGGCTAGAAATGGCCAGGAAGGTTTAAACTGGGATAGAAATGGTGAAAAATGGCTTAAAATATGTTGAGAGTGGGAAAAAATCGTGTAGAAAGAGGCAAAAATGGCTTTCAAAGGGTTAGAGATGTGCAAAAATGGGTTAGAAATGGCAAAAAATGACTTAAAAGGGCTTGTAGATGTGCCAGAAATGGTTGGAAATGGCCAAAAATGCTTTAAAGCGGGTTAGAGATGTGTAAAAATGGGTTAGAAATGGCCAAAAATGGATTAAAGCGGGAGAGAAATGGGAAAAACTGTGTTAGAAACAGAAAAAAAAAGCCTAAAAAGGTTTGAAGGAGGGCAAAAATGGTTAAGATATAGCCCCAAAAGGCTTAAAAAGGATTAGAGATATGCAAAAATGGGACAGAAATGGCCAAAAACTATTTAAAATGTGCTAGAAAGGGAGAAAAAATGGGTTAGAAATGGACAAAAAATGGATAAGAAATGGCCAAAAGTAGCTTAAAAGGGGTTAGAGATGTGCAAAAATGAGTTAGAAATGGCCAAAAATGGCATAAAACAGGTTAAGAATGGCCAAAAATGGGTTAGAAATGGCCAAAAAGGCCTTAAAGCAGGTAAGAGATGTGTAAAAAATGGTTAGAAGTGGCAAAAAAAATGGATTAAAGGTGGTGAGAAATGCGGACAACTGGGTTAGAAACAGAAAAAAAATAGCATAAACCGTGTTGAAAGTGGGCAAAAATGGTTTAGAAAGAGCCAAAAATGGCTTTAAAAGGGTTAGAGATTTGCAAAAATGGAATAGAAATGGCCAAAATTTATTTAAAAAGCCTCAAAAATTGACAAAAAATGCATTAGAAATGGCCAAAACCGGCTTAAAAGGGTTAGAGGTATGCAAGAACGGTTTAGAAAAAGCCAAAATTGGCTTAAAAGGGGCTAGAGATGAGCAAAAAAGGGTTAGAAATGGCCAAAAATAGCATAAATGGGTTAGATATAGCCAAAAAAGGGTTAAAATGGGTTAGTAGTGGGTAAAAAAGGGTTAGATGCAGCCGAAAATGGCTTAAAACCTGTGAGAATTGGGCCAAAAATGGGTCAGAAAAGAAAAAAAAAAAAAGCTTATAATGAGTTGCATGCGGAAAAAAGTGTTTTAGAAAGACCCAAAAATGGCTTTAAAAGGGTTAGATGTCTGCAAAAATGGGTTAGAAATGGCCAAAAAAAGCCTTAAAATGGGATAGAAATAGTGAAAAATGGCTTAAAATGCGTTAGAAGTGTGTAAAAACGGTTTAGATAAACCCAAAAAATGGTTTAAATCGTGTGAGCAATGGGCAAAAAATGAGTTAGAAAAGGAAAGAAAAATGGCTTAAACCAGGTTGAAAGTCGGAAAAAATGGTGTAGAAAGAGCCAAACTGGCTTTAAAGCAGGTTAGAGATGTGCAGAAATGGGTTAGAAATGGCAGAAAATGGCTTGAAACGGGTTATAGATGTGCCAGAAATGGTTAGAAATGGCCAAAACTGCTTTAAAGCAGGTTAGAGGTGTGCAAAAATGGGTTAGAAATGGCCAAAAATGGATTCAAGTGGGTAAAGAAATGGGGAAAACTGGGTTAGAAACAGAAAAAAAACTAGCTTAAAACGGGTGGAAAGTGGGCAAAAATGGTTTAGAAAGCGTCAAAAATGCATTAAAAGGGTTCTAGACACGCAAAAATGGGATAGAAATGGCCAAAAATGATTTAAAACGGGTTAGAAATGGACAAAAATTGGGTTAGAAATGGCCAAAACCGGCTTAAAAAGGGTTAGAGGTAAGCAAAGATGAGTTAGAAATAGCCAAAACCGGCTTAAAAAAGGTTAGAGATGTGCAAAAATGGGTCAGAAATGACCAAAGCTGGCTTAAAACGGGTTAGAAATAGCCAGAAATGGCTTAAAATGGGTTAGAAATGGCCAAAAAAGCTTTAAAGCGGGTTAGAGATGTGCGGAAACGGGTTAGAAATGGCCTAAGTTGGCCAAAAGCAGGTTAGAAATGGCCACAAAGGCTTTAAAGCAGGTTAGAGATGTGTATACAATGGTTAGAAATGGCAAAAAATGGGTTAAAGCAGATAAGAAATGGGGAAAACTTGGTTAGAAAGGGAAGAGAAAAAACCTTCAAACGAGTTGAAAGTTGGCAAAAATCGTTCAGGTAGAGCAAAAAAAGGCTTAAAAAGGGTTAGAGCTGAGGAAAAATGGGTTATAAATGGCCAAAAGCGGCTTAAAGGTGGTTAGATAGGGGTAAAACTGGGGTAGGAATGGCCAAAAATTGCTTAAAATGGGTTAGAATTTTGCAAAACTGCGCTAGAAATGGCCAAAAGGGTTTAAATTGGGATAGAAATAGTGAAAAATGGCTTAAAAAGTCTTAGAAGTGAGTAGAAATGGGTTAGATATAGCCGAAAATGGTTTAAATCGTGTGAGAAATAGGCAAAAAATGAGTTAGAAAAGAACTAAAAATGGCTTAAAACGGGTTGAGAGCGAGAAAATATTGTGTAGAAAGAGGCAAAAATGCCGTTCAAAGGGTTAGAGATGTGTAACAATAGCTTAGAAATGGCCAAAAATGGATTACAGTGGGTAATAATTGGGAAAACCTGCGTTAGGAACAGAAAAAAAATCTTAAAGACAGGTGAATGAGGGAAAAAATGGTTAAGAAAGACCCAAAATAGGCTTAAAAAGGGTTAGAGTTACGCAAATGGGGATAGAAATGGCCAAAAATAATTTAGAATGGGTTAGAAACGGGCAAAATTTGAGTTAGAAATGGGCAAAATCTGGGTTAGAAATGGCCAAAACTGGCTTAAAAGGGGTTAGAGGTGTGCAAAAATATGTTCGAAATGGCCAAAAATGGTAAGACATGGCTAGGTAGGGGCTAAACGGGGTTAGAAATGGCCTAAAATGGATTAACATCGGTTAGAAGATTGCAAAACTGGGCTAGAAATGGCCAGGAAGGTTTAAACTGGGATAGAAATGGTGAAAAATGGCTTAAAATATGTTGAGAGTGGGAGAAAATCGTGTAGAAAGAGGCAAAAATGGCTTTAAAAGGGTTAGAGATGTGCAAAAATGGGTTAGAAATGGCAAAAAATGACTTAAAAGGGCTTGTAGATGTGCCAGAAATGGTTGGAAATGGCCAAAAATGCTTTAAAGCGGGTTAGAGATGTGTAAAAATGGGTTAGAAACGGCCAAAAATGGATTAAAGCGGGAGAGAAATGGGAAAAACTGTGTTAGAAACAGAAAAAAAAAAAAGCCTAAAAAGGTTTGAAGGAGGGCAAAAATGGTTAAGATATAGTCCCAAAAGGCTTAAAAAGGATTAGAGATGTGCAAAAATGGGACAGAAATGGCCAAAAACTATTTAAAATGTGTTAGAAAGGGAGAAAAAATGGGTTAGAAATGGACAAAAAATGGATAAGAAATGGCCAAAAGTAGCTTAAAAGGGGTTAGAGATGTGCAAAAATGAGTTAGAAATGGCCAAAAATGGCATAAAACAGGTTAAGAATGGCCAAAAATGGGTTAGAAATGGCCAAAAAGGCCTTAAAGCAGGTAAGAGATGTGTATACAATGGTTAGAAGTGGCAAAAAAAATGGATTAAAGGTGGTGAGAAATGCGGACAACTGGGTTTGAAACAGAAAAAAAAACAGCATAAACCGTGTTGAAAGTGGGCAAAAATGGTTTAGAAAGAACCAAAAATGGCTTTAAAAGGGTTAGAGATTTGCAAAAATGGAATAGAAATGGCCAAAATTTATTTAAAAAGCCTCAAAAATTGACAAAAAATGCATTAGAAATGGCCAAAACCAGCTTAAAAGGGTTAGAGGTTTGCAAGAACGGTTTAGAAAAAGCCAAAATTGGCTTAAAAGGGGCTAGAGATGAGCAAAAAAGGGTTAGAAATGGCCAAAAATAGCATAAATGGGTTAGATATAGCGAAAAAAGGGTTAAAATGGGTTAGTAGTGGGTAAAAAAGGGTTAGATGTAGCCGAAAATGGCTTAAAACCTATGAGAACTGGGCCAAAAATGGGTCAGAAAAGAAAAAAAAAAAGCTTATAATTAGTTGCATGCGGAAAAAAGTTTTTTAGAAAGACCCAAAAATGGCTTTAAAAGGGTTAGATGTCTGCAAAAATGGGTTATAAATGGCCAAAAGCGGCTTAAAGGTGGTTAGATAGGGGTAAAACTGGGGTAGGAATGGCCAAAAATTGCATAAAATGGGTTAGAAGTTTGCAAAACTGTGCTAGAAATGGCCAAAAGGGCTTAAATTGGGATAGAAATAGTGAAAAATGGCTTAAAATGTGTTAGAACTGAGTAGAAATGGGTTAGATATAGCCGAAAATGGTTTAAATCGTGTGAGAAATAGGCAAAAAATGAGTAAGAAAAGAACTAAAAATGGCTTAAAATGGGTTGAGAGCGAGAAAATATTGTGTAGAAAGAGGCAAAAATGGCGTTCAAATGGTTAGAGATGTGTAACACTAGCTTAGAAATGGCCAAAAATGGATTACAGTGGGTAATAATTGGGAAAACCTGCGTTAGGAATAGAAAAAAAAATCTTAAAGACAGGTGAATGAGGGAAAAAATGGTTAAGAAAGACCCAAAATAGGCTTAAAAAGGGTTAGAGTTACGCAAATGGGGATAGAAATGGCCAAAAATAATTTAGAATGGGTTAGAAACGGGCAAAATTTGAGTTAGAAATGGGCAAAATCTGGGTTAGAAATGGCCAAAACTGGCTTAAAAGGGGTTAGAGGTGTGCAAAAATATGTTCGAAATGGCCAAAAATGGTAAGACATGGCTAGGTAGGGGCTAAACGGGGTTAGAAATGGCCTAAAATGGCTTAACATCGGTTAGAAGATTGCAAAACTGGGCTAGAAATGGCCAGGAAGGTTTAAACTGGGATAGAAATGGTGAAAAATGGCTTAAAATATGTTGAGAGTGGGAAAAAATCGTGTAGAAAGAGGCAAAAATGGCTTTCAAAGGGTTAGAGATGTGCAAAAATGGGTTAGAAATGGCAAAAAATGACTTAAAAGGGCTTGTAGATGTGCCAGAAATGGTTGGAAATGGCCAAAAATGCTTTAAAGCGGGTTAGAGATGTGTAAAAATGGGTTAGAAATGGCCAAAAATGGATTAAAGCGGGAGAGAAATGGGAAAAACTGTGTTAGAAACAGAAAAAAAAAGCCTAAAAAGGTTTGAAGGAGGGCAAAAATGGTTAAGATATAGCCCCAAAAGGCTTAAAAAGGATTAGAGATATGCAAAAATGGGACAGAAATGGCCAAAAACTATTTAAAATGTGCTAGAAAGGGAGAAAAAATGGGTTAGAAATGGACAAAAAATGGATAAGAAATGGCCAAAAGTAGCTTAAAAGGGGTTAGAGATGTGCAAAAATGAGTTAGAAATGGCCAAAAATGGCATAAAACAGGTTAAGAATGGCCAAAAATGGGTTAGAAATGGCCAAAAAGGCCTTAAAGCAGGTAAGAGATGTGTAAAAAATGGTTAGAAGTGGCAAAAAAAATGGATTAAAGGTGGTGAGAAATGCGGACAACTGGGTTAGAAACAGAAAAAAAATAGCATAAACCGTGTTGAAAGTGGGCAAAAATGGTTTAGAAAGAGCCAAAAATGGCTTTAAAAGGGTTAGAGATTTGCAAAAATGGAATAGAAATGGCCAAAATTTATTTAAAAAGCCTCAAAAATTGACAAAAAATGCATTAGAAATGGCCAAAACCGGCTTAAAAGGGTTAGAGGTATGCAAGAACGGTTTAGAAAAAGCCAAAATTGGCTTAAAAGGGGCTAGAGATGAGCAAAAAAGGGTTAGAAATGGCCAAAAATAGCATAAATGGGTTAGATATAGCCAAAAAAGGGTTAAAATGGGTTAGTAGTGGGTAAAAAAAGGGTTAGATGCAGCCGAAAATGGCTTAAAACCTGTGAGAATTGGGCCAAAAATGGGTCAGAAAAGAAAAAAAAAAAAAAGCTTATAATGAGTTGCATGCGGAAAAAAGTGTTTTAGAAAGACCCAAAAAATGGCTTTAAAAGGGTTAGATGTCTGCAAAAATGGGTTAGAAATGGCCAAAAAAAGCCTTAAAATGGGATAGAAAATAGTGAAAAATGGCTTAAAATGCGTTAGAAGTGTGTAAAAAACGAGTTTAGATAAACCCAAAAAATGGTTTAAATCGTGTGAGCAATGGGCAAAAAATGAGTTAGAAAAGGAAAGAAAAATGGCTTAAACCAGGTTGAAAGTCGGAAAAAATGGTGTAGAAAGAGCCAAACTGGCTTTAAAGCAGGTTAGAGATGTGCAGAAATGGGTTAGAAATGGCAGAAAATGGCTTGAACACGGGTTATAGATGTGCCAGAAATGGTTAGAAATGGCCAAAACTGCTTTAAAGCAGGTTAGAGGTGTGCAAAAAATGGGTTAGAAATGGCCAAAAATGGATTCAAGTGGGTAAAGAAATGGGGAAAACTGGGTTAGAAACAGAAAAAAAACTAGCTTAAAACGGGTGGAAAGTGGGGCAAAAATGGTTTAGAAAGCGTCAAAAATGCATTAAAAGGGTTCTAGACACGCAAAAATGGGATAGAAATGGCCAAAAATGATTTAAAACGGGTTAGAAATGGACAAAAATTGGGTTAGAAATGGCCAAAACCGGCTTAAAAAGGGTTAGAGGTAAGCAAAGATGAGTTAGAAATAGCCAAAACCGGCTTAAAAAAGGTTAGAGATGTGCAAAAATGGGTCAGAAATGACCAAAGCTGGCTTAAAACGGGTTAGAAATAGCCAGAAATGGCTTAAAATGGGTTAGAAATGGCCAAAAAAGCTTTAAAGCGGGTTAGAGATGTGCGGAACGGGTTAGAAATGGCCTAAGTTGGCCAAAAGCAGGTTAGAAATGGCCACAAAGGCTTTAAAGCAGGTTAGAGATGTGTATACAATGGTTAGAAATGGCAAAAAATGGGTTAAAGCAGATAAGAAATGGGGAAAACTTGGTTAGAAAGGGAAGAGAAAAAACCTTCAAACGAGTTGAAAGTTGGCAAAAATCGTTCAGGTAGAGCAAAAAAAGGCTTAAAAAGGGTTAGAGCTGAGGAAAAATGGGTTATAAATGGCCAAAAGCGGCTTAAAGGTGGTTAGATAGGGGTAAAAACTGGGGTAGGAATGGCCAAAAATTGGCTTAAAATGGGTTAGAATTTGCAAAACTGCGCTAGAAATGGCCAAAAGGGTTTAAATTGGGATAGAAATAGTGAAAAATGGCTTAAAAAGTCTTAGAAGTGAGTAGAAATGGGTTAGATATAGCCGAAAATGGTTTTAAATCGTGTGAGAAATAGGCAAAAAATGAGTTAGAAAAGAACTAAAAATGGCTTAAAACGGGTTGAGAGCGAGAAAATATTGTGTCAGAAAGAGGCAAAAATGCCGTTCAAAGGGTTAGAGATGTGTAACAATAGCTTAGAAATGGCCAAAAATGGATTACAGTGGGTAATAATTGGGAAAACCTGCGTTAGGAACAGAAAAAAAATCTTAAAGACAGGTGAATGAGGGAAAAAATGGTTAAGAAAGACCCAAAATAGGCTTAAAAAGGGTTAGAGTTACGCAAATGGGGATAGAAATGGCCAAAAATAATTTAGAATGGGTTAGAAACGGGCAAAATTTGAGTTAGAAATGGGCAAAATCTGGGTTAGAAATGGCCAAAACTGGCTTAAAAGGGGTTAGAGGTGTGCAAAAATATGTTCGAAATGGCCAAAAATGGTAAGACATGGCTAGGTAGGGGCTAAACGGGGTTAGAAATGGCCTAAAATGGATTAACATCGGTTAGAAGATTGCAAAACTGGGCTAGAAATGGCCAGGAAGGTTTAAACTGGGATAGAAATGGTGAAAAATGGCTTAAAATATGTTGAGAGTGGGAGAAAATCGTGTAGAAAGAGGCAAAAATGGCTTTAAAAGGGTTAGAGATGTGCAAAAATGGGTTAGAAATGGCAAAAAATGACTTAAAAGGGCTTGTAGATGTGCCAGAAATGGTTGGAAATGGCCAAAAATGCTTTAAAGCGGGTTAGAGATGTGTAAAAATGGGTTAGAAACGGCCAAAAATGGATTAAAGCGGGAGAGAAATGGGAAAAAACTGTGTTAGAAACAGAAAAAAAAAAAAGCCTAAAAAGGTTTGAAGGAGGGCAAAAATGGTTAAGATATAGTCCCAAAAGGCTTAAAAAGGATTAGAGATGTGCAAAAATGGGACAGAAATGGCCCAAAAACTATTTAAAATGTGTTAGAAAAGGGAGAAAAAATGGGTTAGAAATGGACAAAAAATGGATAAGAAATGGCCAAAAGTAGCTTAAAAGGGGTTAGAGATGTGCAAAAATGAGTTAGAAATGGCCAAAAATGGCATAAAACAGGTTAAGAATGGCCAAAAATGGGTTAGAAATGGCCAAAAAGGCCTTAAAGCAGGTAAGAGATGTGTATACAATGGTTAGAAGTGGCAAAAAAAATGGATTAAAGGTGGTGAGAAATGCGGACAACTGGGTTAGAAACAGAAAAAAAAATAGCATAAACCGTGTTGAAAGTGGGCAAAAATGGTTTAGAAAGAGCCAAAAATGGCTTTAAAAGGGTTAGAGATTTGCAAAAATGGAATAGAAATGGCCAAAATTTATTTAAAAAGCCTCAAAAAAGGACAAAAAATGCATTAGAAATGGCCAAAACCGGCTTAAATGGGTTAGAGGTATGCAAGAGCGGTTTAGAAAAAGCCAATATTGGCTTAAAAGGGGCTAGAGATGAGCAAAAAAGGGTTAGAAATGGCCAAAAATAGCATAAATGGGTTAGATATAGCCAAAAAAGGGTTAAAATGGGTTAGTAGTGGGTAAAAAAGGGTTAGATGCAGCCGAAAATGGCTTAAAACCTGTGAGAATTGGGCCAAAAATGGGTCAGAAAAGAAAAAAAAAAAAAGCTTATAATGAGTTGCATGCGGAAAAAAGTGTTTTAGAAAGACCCAAAAATGGCTTTAAAAGGGTTAGATGTCTGCAAAAATGGGTTAGAAATGGCCAAAAAAAGCCTTAAAATGGGATAGAAATAGTGAAAAATGGCTTAAAATGCGTTAGAAGTGTGTAAAAACGGTTTAGATAAACCCAAAAAATGGTTTAAATCGTGTGAGCAATGGGCAAAAAATGAGTTAGAAAAGGAAAGAAAAATGGCTTAAACCAGGTTGAAAGTCGGAAAAAATGGTGTAGAAAGAGCCAAACTGGCTTTAAAGCAGGTTAGAGATGTGCAGAAATGGGTTAGAAATGGCAGAAAATGGCTTGAAACGGGTTATAGATGTGCCAGAAATGGTTAGAAATGGCCAAAACTGCTTTAAAGCAGGTTAGAGGTGTGCAAAAATGGGTTAGAAATGGCCAAAAATGGATTCAAGTGGGTAAAGAAATGGGGAAAACTGGGTTAGAAACAGAAAAAAAAAAGCCTAAAAAGGTTTGAAGGAGGGCAAAAATGGTTAAGATATAGCCCCAAAAGGCTTAAAAAGGATTAGAGATGTGCAAAAATGGGACAGAAATGGCCAAAAACTATTTAAAATGTGTTAGAAAGGGAGAAAAAATGGGTTAGAAATGGACAAAAAATGGATAAGAAATGGCCAAAAGTAGCTTAAAAGGGGTTAGAGATGTGCAAAAATGAGTTAGAAATGGCCAAAAATGGCATAAAACAGGTTAAGAATGGCCAAAAATGGGTTAGAAATGGCCAAAAAGGCCTTAAAGCCGGTAAGAGATGTGTATACAATGGTTAGAAGTGGCAAAAAAAATGGATTAAAGGTGGTGAGAAATGCGGACAACTGGGTTAGAAACAGAAAAAAAAATAGCATAAACCGTGTTGAAAGTGGGCAAAAATGGTTTAGAAAGAGCCAAAAATGGCTTTAAAAGGGTTAGAGATTTGCAAAAATGGAATAGAAATGGCCAAAATTTATTTAAAAAGCCTCAAAAATGGACAAAAAATGCATTAGAAATGGCCAAAACCGGCTTAAATGGGTTAGAGGTATGCAAGAGCGGTTTAGAAAAAGCCAATATTGGCTTAAAAGGGGCTAGAGATGAGCAAAAAAGGGTTAGAAATGGCCAAAAATAGCATAAATGGGTTAGATATAGCCAAAAAAGGGTTAAAATGGGTTAGTAGTGGGTAAAAAAGGGTTAGATGCAGCCGAAAATGGCTTAAAACCTGTGAGAATTGGGCCAAAAATGGGTCAGAAAAGAAAAAAAAAAAAAGCTTATAATGAGTTGCATGCGGAAAAAAGTGTTTTAGAAAGACCCAAAAATGGCTTTAAAAGGGTTAGATGTCTGCAAAAATGGGTTAGAAATGGCCAAAAAAAGCCTTAAAATGGGATAGAAATAGTGAAAAATGGCTTAAAATGCGTTAGAAGTGTGTAAAAACGGTTTAGATAAACCCAAAAAATGGTTTAAATCGTGTGAGCAATGGGCAAAAAATGAGTTAGAAAAGGAAAGAAAAATGGCTTAAAAGAGGTTGAAAGTCGGAAAAAATGGTGTAGAAAGAGCCAAACTGGCTTTAAAGCAGGTTAGAGATGTGCAGAAATGGGTTAGAAATGGCAGAAAATGGCTTGAAACGGGTTATAGATGTGCCAGAAATGGTTAGAAATGGCCAAAACTGCTTTAAAGCAGGTTAGAGGTGTGCAAAAATGGGTTAGAAATGGCCAAAAATGGATTCAAGTGGGTAAAGAAATGGGGAAAACTGGGTTAGAAACAGAAAAAAAACTAGCTTAAAACGGGTGGAAAGTGGGCAAAAATGGTTTAGAAAGCGTCAAAAATGCATTAAAAGGGTTCTAGACACGCAAAAATGGGATAGAAATGGCCAAAAATGATTTAAAACGGGTTAGAAATGGACAAAAAGTGGGATAGAAATGGCCAAAACCGGCTTAAAAAGGGTTAGAGGTAAGCAAAGATGAGTTAGAAATAGCCAAAACCGGCTTAAAAAAGGTTAGAGATGTGCAAAAATGGGTCAGAAATGACCAAAGCTGGCTTAAAACGGGTTAGAAATAGCCAGAAATGGCTTAAAATGGGTTAGAAATGGCCAAAAAAGCTTTAAAGCGGGTTAGAGATGTGCGGAAACGGGTTAGAAATGGCCTAAGTTGGCCAAAAGCAGGTTAGAAATGGCCACAAAGGCTTTAAACCAGGTTAGAGATGTGTATACAATGGTTAGAAATGGCAAAAAATGGGTTAAAGCAGGTAAGAAATGGGGAAAACTTGGTTAGAAAGGGAAGAGAAAAAACCTTCAAACGAGTTGAAAGTTGGCAAAAATCGTTCAGGTAGAGCAAAAAAAGGCTTAAAAAGGGTTAGAGCTGAGGAAAAATGGGTTATAAATGGCCAAAAGCGGCTTAAAGGTGGTTAGATAGGGGTAAAACTGGGGTAGGAATGGCCAAAAATTGCTTAAAATGGGTTAGAATTTTGCAAAACTGCGCTAGAAATGGCCAAAAGGGTTTAAATTGGGATAGAAATAGTGAAAAATGGCTTAAAAAGTCTTAGAAGTGAGTAGAAATGGGTTAGATATAGCCGAAAATGGTTTAAATCGTGTGAGAAATAGGCAAAAAATGAGTTAGAAAAGAACTAAAAATGGCTTAAAACGGGTTGAGAGCGAGAAAATATTGTGTAGAAAGAGGCAAAAATGCCGTTCAAAGGGTTAGAGATGTGTAACAATAGCTTAGAAATGGCCAAAAATGGATTACAGTGGGTAATAATTGGGAAAACCTGCGTTAGGAACAGAAAAAAAATCTTAAAGACAGGCGAATGAGGGAAAAAATGGTTAAGAAAGACCCAAAATAGGCTTAAAAAGGGTTAGAGTTACGCAAATGGGGATAGAAATGGCCAAAAATAATTTAGAATGGGTTAGAAACGGGCAAAATTTGAGTTAGAAATGGGCAAAATCTGGGTTAGAAATGGCCAAAACTGGCTTAAAAGGGGTTAGAGGTGTGCAAAAATATGTTCGAAATGGCCAAAAATGGTAAGACATGGCTAGGTAGGGGCTAAACGGGGTTAGAAATGGCCTAAAATGGCTTAACATCGGTTAGAAGATTGCAAAACTGGGCTAGAAATGGCCAGGAAGGTTTAAACTGGGATAGAAATGGTGAAAAATGGCTTAAAATATGTCGAGAGTGGGAAAAAATCGTGTAGAAAGAGGCAAAAATGGCTTTAAAAGGGTTAGAGATGTGCAAAAATGGGTTAGAAATGGCAAAAAATGACTTAAAAGGGCTTGTAGATGTGCCAGAAATGGTTGGAAATGGCCAAAAATGCTTTAAAGCGGGTTAGAGATGTGTAAAAATGGGTTAGAAACGGCCAAAAATGGATTAAAGCGGGAGAGAAATGGGAAAAACTGTGTTAGAAACAGAAAAAAAAAAAGCCTAAAAAGGTTTGAAGGAGGGCAAAAATGGTTAAGATATAGTCCCAAAAGGCTTAAAAAGGATTAGAGATGTGCAAAAATGGGACAGAAATGGCCAAAAACTATTTAAAATGTGTTAGAAAGGGAGAAAAAATGGGTTAGAAATGGACAAAAAATGGATAAGAAATGGCCAAAAGTAGCTTAAAAGGGGTTAGAGATGTGCAAAAATGAGTTAGAAATGGCCAAAAATGGCATAAAACAGGTTAAGAATGGCCAAAAATGGGTTAGAAATGGCCAAAAAGGCCTTAAAGCAGGTAAGAGATGTGTATACAATGGTTAGAAGTGGCAAAAAAAATGGATTAAAGGTGGTGAGAAATGCGGACAACTGGGTTAGAAACAGAAAAAAAATAGCATAAACCGTGTTGAAAGTGGGCAAAAATGGTTTAGAAAGAGCCAAAAATGGCTTTAAAAGGGTTAGAGATTTGCAAAAATGGAATAGAAATGGCCAAAATTTATTTAAAAAGCCTCAAAAATTGACAAAAAATGCATTAGAAATGGCCAAAACCGGCTTAAAAGGGTTAGAGGTATGCAAGAACGGTTTAGAAAAAGCCAATATTGGCTTAAAAGGGGCTAGAGATGAGCAAAAAAGGGTTAGAAATGGCCAAAAATAGCATAAATGGGTTAGATATAGCCAAAAAAGGGTTAAAATGGGTTAGTAGTGGGTAAAAAAGGGTTAGATGCAGCCGAAAATGGCTTAAAACCTGTGAGAATTGGGCCAAAAATGGGTCAGAAAAGAAAAAAAAAAAAAGCTTATAATGAGTTGCATGCGGAAAAAAGTGTTTTAGAAAGACCCAAAAATGGCTTTAAAAGGGTTAGATGTCTGCAAAAATGGGTTAGAAATGGCCAAAAAAAGCCTTAAAATGGGATAGAAATAGTGAAAAATGGCTTAAAATGCGTTAGAAGTGTGTAAAAACGGTTTAGATAAACCCAAAAAATGGTTTAAATCGTGTGAGCAATGGGCAAAAAATGAGTTAGAAAAGGAAAGAAAAATGGCTTAAACCAGGTTGAAAGTCGGAAAAAATGGTGTAGAAAGAGCCAAACTGGCTTTAAAGCAGGTTAGAGATGTGCAGAAATGGGTTAGAAATGGCAGAAAATGGCTTGAAACGGGTTATAGATGTGCCAGAAATGGTTAGAAATGGCCAAAACTGCTTTAAAGCAGGTTAGAGGTGTGCAAAAATGGGTTAGAAATGGCCAAAAATGGATTCAAGTGGGTAAAGAAATGGGGAAAACTGGGTTAGAAACAGAAAAAAAACTAGCTTAAAACGGGTGGAAAGTGGGCAAAAATGGTTTAGAAAGCGTCAAAAATGCATTAAAAGGGTTCTAGACACGCAAAAATGGGATAGAAATGGCCAAAAATGATTTAAAACGGGTTAGAAATGGACAAAAAGTGGGATAGAAATGGCCAAAACCGGCTTAAAAAGGGTTAGAGGTAAGCAAAGATGAGTTAGAAATAGCCAAAACCGGCTTAAAAAAGGTTAGAGATGTGCAAAAATGGGTCAGAAATGACCAAAGCTGGCTTAAAACGGGTTAGAAATAGCCAGAAATGGCTTAAAATGGGTTAGAAATGGCCAAAAAAGCTTTAAAGCGGGTTAGAGATGTGCGGAAACGGGTTAGAAATGGCCTAAGTTGGCCAAAAGCAGGTTAGAAATGGCCACAAAGGCTTTAAACCAGGTTAGAGATGTGTATACAATGGTTAGAAATGGCAAAAAATGGGTTAAAGCAGGTAAGAAATGGGGAAAACTTGGTTAGAAAGGGAAGAGAAAAAACCTTCAAACGAGTTGAAAGTTGGCAAAAATCGTTCAGGTAGAGCAAAAAAAGGCTTAAAAAGGGTTAGAGCTGAGGAAAAATGGGTTATAAATGGCCAAAAGCGGCTTAAAGGTGGTTAGATAGGGGTAAAACTGGGGTAGGAATGGCCAAAAATTGCTTAAAATGGGTTAGAATTTTGCAAAACTGCGCTAGAAATGGCCAAAAGGGTTTAAATTGGGATAGAAATAGTGAAAAATGGCTTAAAAAGTCTTAGAAGTGAGTAGAAATGGGTTAGATATAGCCGAAAATGGTTTAAATCGTGTGAGAAATAGGCAAAAAATGAGTTAGAAAAGAACTAAAAATGGCTTAAAACGGGTTGAGAGCGAGAAAATATTGTGTAGAAAGAGGCAAAAATGCCGTTCAAAGGGTTAGAGATGTGTAACAATAGCTTAGAAATGGCCAAAAATGGATTACAGTGGGTAATAATTGGGAAAACCTGCGTTAGGAACAGAAAAAAAATCTTAAAGACAGGCGAATGAGGGAAAAAATGGTTAAGAAAGACCCAAAATAGGCTTAAAAAGGGTTAGAGTTACGCAAATGGGGATAGAAATGGCCAAAAATAATTTAGAATGGGTTAGAAACGGGCAAAATTTGAGTTAGAAATGGGCAAAATCTGGGTTAGAAATGGCCAAAACTGGCTTAAAAGGGGTTAGAGGTGTGCAAAAATATGTTCGAAATGGCCAAAAATGGTAAGACATGGCTAGGTAGGGGCTAAACGGGGTTAGAAATGGCCTAAAATGGCTTAACATCGGTTAGAAGATTGCAAAACTGGGCTAGAAATGGCCAGGAAGGTTTAAACTGGGATAGAAATGGTGAAAAATGGCTTAAAATATGTCGAGAGTGGGAAAAAATCGTGTAGAAAGAGGCAAAAATGGCTTTAAAAGGGTTAGAGATGTGCAAAAATGGGTTAGAAATGGCAAAAAATGACTTAAAAGGGCTTGTAGATGTGCCAGAAATGGTTGGAAATGGCCAAAAATGCTTTAAAGCGGGTTAGAGATGTGTAAAAATGGGTTAGAAACGGCCAAAAATGGATTAAAGCGGGAGAGAAATGGGAAAAACTGTGTTAGAAACAGAAAAAAAAAAAGCCTAAAAAGGTTTGAAGGAGGGCAAAAATGGTTAAGATATAGTCCCAAAAGGCTTAAAAAGGATTAGAGATGTGCAAAAATGGGACAGAAATGGCCAAAAACTATTTAAAATGTGTTAGAAAGGGAGAAAAAATGGGTTAGAAATGGACAAAAAATGGATAAGAAATGGCCAAAAGTAGCTTAAAAGGGGTTAGAGATGTGCAAAAATGAGTTAGAAATGGCCAAAAATGGCATAAAACAGGTTAAGAATGGCCAAAAATGGGTTAGAAATGGCCAAAAAGGCCTTAAAGCAGGTAAGAGATGTGTATACAATGGTTAGAAGTGGCAAAAAAAATGGATTAAAGGTGGTGAGAAATGCGGACAACTGGGTTAGAAACAGAAAAAAAATAGCATAAACCGTGTTGAAAGTGGGCAAAAATGGTTTAGAAAGAGCCAAAAATGGCTTTAAAAGGGTTAGAGATTTGCAAAAATGGAATAGAAATGGCCAAAATTTATTTAAAAAGCCTCAAAAATTGACAAAAAATGCATTAGAAATGGCCAAAACCGGCTTAAAAGGGTTAGAGGTATGCAAGAACGGTTTAGAAAAAGCCAATATTGGCTTAAAAGGGGCTAGAGATGAGCAAAAAAGGGTTAGAAATGGCCAAAAATAGCATAAATGGGTTAGATATAGCCAAAAAAGGGTTAAAATGGGTTAGTAGTGGGTAAAAAAGGGTTAGATGCAGCCGAAAATGGCTTAAAACCTGTGAGAATTGGGCCAAAAATGGGTCAGAAAAGAAAAAAAAAAAAAGCTTATAATGAGTTGCATGCGGAAAAAAGTGTTTTAGAAAGACCCAAAAATGGCTTTAAAAGGGTTAGATGTCTGCAAAAATGGGTTAGAAATGGCCAAAAAAAGCCTTAAAATGGGATAGAAATAGTGAAAAATGGCTTAAAATGCGTTAGAAGTGTGTAAAAACGGTTTAGATAAACCCAAAAAATGGTTTAAATCGTGTGAGCAATGGGCAAAAAATGAGTTAGAAAAGGAAAGAAAAATGGCTTAAACCAGGTTGAAAGTCGGAAAAAATGGTGTAGAAAGAGCCAAACTGGCTTTAAAGCAGGTTAGAGATGTGCAGAAATGGGTTAGAAATGGCAGAAAATGGCTTGAAACGGGTTATAGATGTGCCAGAAATGGTTAGAAATGGCCAAAACTGCTTTAAAGCAGGTTAGAGGTGTGCAAAAATGGGTTAGAAATGGCCAAAAATGGATTCAAGTGGGTAAAGAAATGGGGAAAACTGGGTTAGAAACAGAAAAAAAACTAGCTTAAAACGGGTGGAAAGTGGGCAAAAATGGTTTAGAAAGCGTCAAAAATGCATTAAAAGGGTTCTAGACACGCAAAAATGGGATAGAAATGGCCAAAAATGATTTAAAACGGGTTAGAAATGGACAAAAAGTGGGATAGAAATGGCCAAAACCGGCTTAAAAAGGGTTAGAGGTAAGCAAAGATGAGTTAGAAATAGCCAAAACCGGCTTAAAAAAGGTTAGAGATGTGCAAAAATGGGTCAGAAATGACCAAAGCTGGCTTAAAACGGGTTAGAAATAGCCAAAAATGGCTTAAAATGGGTTAGAAATGGCCAAAAAAGCTTTAAAGCGGGTTAGAGATGTGCGGAAACGGGTTAGAAATGGCCTAAGTTGGCCAAAAGCAGGTTAGAAATGGCCACAAAGGCTTTAAAGCAGGTTAGAGATGTGTATACAATGGTTAGAAATGGCAAAAAATGGGTTAAAGCAGATAAGAAATGGGGAAAACTTGGTTAGAAAGGGAAGAGAAAAAACCTTCAAACGAGTTGAAAGTTGGCAAAAATCGTTCAGGTAGAGCAAAAAAAGGCTTAAAAAGGGTTAGAGCTGAGGAAAAATGGGCTATAAATGGCCAAAAGCGGCTTAAAGGTGGTTAGATAGGGGTAAAACTGGGGTAGGAATGGCCAAAAATTGCTTAAAATGGGTTAGAAGTTTGCAAAACTGCGCTAGAAATGGCCAAAAGGGTTTAAATTGGGATAGAAATAGTGAAAAATGGCTTAAAAAGTCTTAGAAGAGAGTAGAAATGGGTTAGATATAGCCGAAAATGGTTTAAATCGTGTGAGAAATAGGCAAAAAATGAGTTAGAAAAGAACTAAAAATGGCTTAAAACGGGTTGAGAGCGAGAAAATATTGTGTAGAAAGAGGCAAAAATGCCGTTCAAAGGGTTAGAGATGTGTAACAATAGCTTAGAAATGGCCAAAAATGGATTACAGTGGGTAATAATTGGGAAAACCTGCGTTAGGAACAGAAAAAAAATCTTAAAGACAGGTGAATGAGGGAAAAAATGGTTAAGAAAGACCCAAAATAGGCTTAAAAAGGGTTAGAGTTACGCAAATGGGGATAGAAATGGCCAAAAATAATTTAGAAAGGGTTAGAAATGGGCAAAATTTGAGTTAGAAATGGGCAAAATCTGGGTTAGAAATGGCCAAAACTGGCTTAAAAGGGGTTAGAGGTGTGCAAAAATATGTTCGAAATGGCCAAAAATGGTAAGACATGGCTAGGTAGGGGCTAAACGGGGTTAGAAATGGCCTAAAATGGCTTAACATCGGTTAGAAGATTGCAAAACTGGGCTAGAAATGGCCAGGAAGGTTTAAACTGGGATAGAAATGGTGAAAAATGGCTTAAAATATGTTGAGAGTGGGAAAAAATCGTGTAGAAAGAGGCAAAAATGGCTTTAAAAGGGTTAGAGATGTGCAAAAATGGGTTAGAAATGGCAAAAAATGACTTAAAAGGGCTTGTAGATGTGCCAGAAATGGTTGGAAATGGCCAAAAATGCTTTAAAGCGGGTTAGAGATGTGTAAAAATGGGTTAGAAACGGCCAAAAATGGATTAAAGCGGGAGAGAAATGGGAAAAACTGTGTTAGAAACAGAAAAAAAAAAAGCCTAAAAAGGTTTGAAGGAGGGCAAAAATGGTTAAGATATAGTCCCAAAAGGCTTAAAAAGGATTAGAGATGTGCAAAAATGGGACAGAAATGGCCAAAAACTATTTAAAATGTGTTAGAAAGGGAGAAAAAATGGGTTAGAAATGGACAAAAAATGGATAAGAAATGGCCAAAAGTAGCTTAAAAGGGGTTAGAGATGTGCAAAAATGAGTTAGAAATGGCCAAAAATGGCATAAAACAGGTTAAGAATGGCCAAAAATGGGTTAGAAATGGCCAAAAAGGCCTTAAAGCAGGTAAGAGATGTGTATACAATGGTTAGAAGTGGCAAAAAAAATGGATTAAAGGTGGTGAGAAATGCGGACAACTGGGTTAGAAACAGAAAAAAAATAGCATAAACCGTGTTGAAAGTGGGCAAAAATGGTTTAGAAAGAGCCAAAAATGGCTTTAAAAGGGTTAGAGATTTGCAAAAATGGAATAGAAATGGCCAAAATTTATTTAAAAAGCCTCAAAAATGGACAAAAAATGCATTAGAAATGGCCAAAACCGGCTTAAATGGGTTAGAGGTATGCAAGAGCGGTTTAGAAAAAGCCAATATTGGCTTAAAAGGGGCTAGAGATGAGCAAAAAAGGGTTAGAAATGGCCAAAAATAGCATAAATGGGTTAGATATAGCGAAAAAAGGGTTAAAATGGGTTAGTAGTGGGTAAAAAAGGGTTAGATGCAGCCGAAAATGGCTTAAAACCTGTGAGAATTGGGCCAAAAATGGGTCAGAAAAGAAAAAAAAAAAAAGCTTATAATGAGTTGCATGCGGAAAAAAGTGTTTTAGAAAGACCCAAAAATGGCTTTAAAAGGGTTAGATGTCTGCAAAAATGGGTTAGAAATGGCCAAAAAAAGCCTTAAAATGGGATAGAAATAGTGAAAAATGGCTTAAAATGCGTTAGAAGTGTGTAAAAACGGTTTAGATAAACCCAAAAAATGGTTTAAATCGTGTGAGCAATGGGCAAAAAATGAGTTAGAAAAGGAAAGAAAAATGGCTTAAACCAGGTTGAAAGTCGGAAAAAATGGTGTAGAAAGAGCCAAACTGGCTTTAAAGCAGGTTAGAGATGTGCAGAAATGGGTTAGAAATGGCAGAAAATGGCTTGAAACGGGTCATAGATGTGCCAGAAATGGTTAGAAATGGCCAAAACTGCTTTAAAGCAGGTTAGAGGTGTGCAAAAATGGGTTAGAAATGGCCAAAAATGGATTCAAGTGGGTAAAGAAATGGGGAAAACTGGGTTAGAAACAGAAAAAAACCTAGCTTAAAACGGGTGGAAAGTGGGCAAAAATGGTTTAGAAAGCGTCAAAAATGCATTAAAAGGGTTCTAGACACGCAAAAATGGGATAGAAATGGCCAAAAATGATTTAAAACGGGTTAGAAATGGACAAAAAGTGGGTTAGAAATGGCCAAAACCGGCTTAAAAAGGGTTAGAGGTAAGCAAAGATGAGTTAGAAATAGCCAAAACCGGCTTAAAAAAGGTTAGAGATGTGCAAAAATGGGTCAGAAATGACCAAAGCTGGCTTAAAACGGGTTAGAAATAGCCAAAAATGGCTTAAAATGGGTTAGAAATGGCCAAAAAAGCTTTAAAGCGGGTTAGAGATGTGCAGAAACGGGTTAGAAATGGCCTAAGTTGGCCAAAAGCAGGTTAGAAATGGCCACAAAGGCTTTAAAGCAGGTTAGAGATGTGTATACAATGGTTAGAAATGGCAAAAAATGGGTTAAAGCAGGTAAGAAATGGGGGAAACTTGGTTAGAAAGGGAAGAGAAAAAACTTTCAAACGAGTTGAAAGTTGGCAAAAATCGTTCAGGTAGAGCAAAAAAAGGCTTAAAAAGGGTTAGAGCTGAGGAAAAATGGGTTATAAATGGCCAAAAGTGGCTTAAAGGTGGTTAGATAGGGGTAAAACTGGGGTAGGAATGGCCAAAAATTGCTTAAAATGGGTTAGAAGTTTGCAAAACTGCGCTAGAAATGGCCAAAAGGGTTTAAATTGGGATAGAAATAGTGAAAAATGGCTTAAAAAGTCTTAGAAGTGAGTAGAAATGGGTTAGATATAGCCGAAAATGGTTTAAATCGTGTGAGAAATAGGCAAAAAATGAGTAAGAAAAGAACTAAAAATGGCTTAAAACGGGTTGAGAGCGAGAAAATATTGTGTAGAAAGAGGCAAAAATGGCGTTCAAAGGGTTAGAGATGTGTAACAATAGCTTAGAAATGGCCAAAAATGGATTACAGTGGGTAATAATTGGGAAAACCTGCGTTAGGAACAGAAAAAAAAAGCTTAAAGACAGGTGAATGAGGGAAAAAATGGTTAAGAAAGACCCAAAATAGGCTTAAAAAGGGTTAGAGTTACGCAAATGGGGATAGAAATGGCCAAAAATAATTTAGAATGGGTTAGAAACGGGCAAAATTTGAGTTAGAAATGGGCAAAATCTGGGTTAGAAATGGCCAAAACTGGCTTAAAAGGGGTTAGAGGTGTGCAAAAATATGTTCGAAATGGCCAAAAATGGTAAGACATGGCTAGGTAGGGGCTAAACGGGGTTAGAAATGGCCTAAAATGGCTTAACATCGGTTAGAAGATTGCAAAACTGGGCTAGAAATGGCCAGGAAGGTTTAAACTGGGATAGAAATGGTGAAAAATGGCTTAAAATATGTCGAGAGTGGGAAAAAATCGTGTAGAAAGAGGCAAAAATGGCTTTCAAAGGGTTAGAGATGTGCAAAAATGGGTTAGAAATGGCAAAAAATGGCTTAAAAGGGCTTGTAGATGTGCCAGAAATGGTTGGAAATGGCCAAAAATGCTTTAAAGCAGGTTAGAGATGTGTAAAAATGGGTTAGAAATGGCCAAAAATGGATTAAAGCGGGAGAGAAATGGGAAAAACTGTGTTAGAAACAGAAAAAAAAAGCCTAAAAAGGTTTGAAGGAGGGCAAAAATGGTTAAGATATAGCCCCAAAAGGCTTAAAAAGGATTAGAGATGTGCAAAAATGGGACAGAAATGGCCAAAAACTATTTAAAATGTGCTAGAAAGGGAGAAAAAATGGGTTAGAAATGGACAAAAAATGGATAAGAAATGGCCAAAAGTAGCTTAAAAGGGGTTAGAGATGTGCAAAAATGAGTTAGAAATGGCCAAAAATGGCATAAAACAGGTTAAGAATGGCCAAAAATGGGTTAGAAATGGCCAAAAAGGCCTTAAAGCAGGTAAGAGATGTGTATACAATGGTTAGAAGTGGCAAAAAAAATGGATTAAAGGTGGTGAGAAATGCGGACAACTGGGTTAGAAACAGAAAAAAAATAGCATAAACCGTGTTGAAAGTGGGCAAAAATGGTTTAGAAAGAACCAAAAATGGCTTTAAAAGGGTTAGAGATTTGCAAAAATGGAATAGAAATGGCCAAAATTTATTTAAAAAGCCTCAAAAAAGGACAAAAAATGCATTAGAAATGGCCAAAACCGGCTTAAAAGGGTTAGAGGTATGCAAGAACGGTTTAGAAAAAGCCAAAATTGGCTTAAAAGGGGCTAGAGATGAGCAAAAAAGGGTTAGAAATGGCCAAAAATAGCATAAATGGGTTAGATATAGCGAAAAAAAGGGTTAAAATGGGTTAGTAGTGGGTAAAAAAGGGTTAGATGCAGCCGAAAATGGCTTAAAACCTGTGAGAATTGGGCCAAAAATGGGTCAGAAAAGAAAAAAAAAAAAAAGCTTATAATGAGTTGCATGCGGAAAAAAGTGTTTTAGAAAGACCCAAAAATGGCTTTAAAAGGGTTAGATGTCTGCAAAAATGGGTTAGAAATGGCCAAAAAAAGCCTTAAAATGGGATAGAAATAGTGAAAAATGGCTTAAAATGCGTTAGAAGTGTGTAAAAACGGTTTAGATAAACCCAAAAAATGGTTTAAATCGTGTGAGCAATGGGCAAAAAATGAGTTAGAAAAGGAAAGAAAAATGGCTTAAACCAGGTTGAAAGTCGGAAAAAATGGTGTAGAAAGAGCCAAACTGGCTTTAAAGCAGGTTAGAGATGTGCAGAAATGGGTTAGAAATGGCAGAAAATGGCTTGAAACGGGTTATAGATGTGCCAGAAATGGTTAGAAATGGCCAAAACTGCTTTAAAGCAGGTTAGAGGTGTGCAAAAATGGGTTAGAAATGGCCAAAAATGGATTCAAGTGGGTAAAGAAATGGGGAAAACTGGGTTAGAAACAGAAAAAAAAAAGCCTAAAAAGGTTTGAAGGAGGGCAAAAATGGTTAAGATATAGTCCCAAAAGGCTTAAAAAGGATTAGAGATGTGCAAAAATGGGACAGAAATGGCCAAAAACTATTTAAAATGTGTTAGAAAGGGAGAAAAAATGGGTTAGAAATGGACAAAAAATGGATAAGAAATGGCCAAAAGTAGCTTAAAAGGGGTTAGAGATGTGCAAAAATGAGTTAGAAATGGCCAAAAATGGCATAAAACAGGTTAAGAATGGCCAAAAATGGGTTAGAAATGGCCAAAAAGGCCTTAAAGCCGGTAAGAGATGTGTATACAATGGTTAGAAGTGGCAAAAAAAATGGATTAAAGGTGGTGAGAAATGCGGACAACTGGGTTAGAAACAGAAAAAAAAATAGCATAAACCGTGTTGAAAGTGGGCAAAAATGGTTTAGAAAGAGCCAAAAATGGCTTTAAAAGGGTTAGAGATTTGCAAAAATGGAATAGAAATGGCCAAAATTTATTTAAAAAGCCTCAAAAATGGACAAAAAATGCATTAGAAATGGCCAAAACCGGCTTAAATGGGTTAGAGGTATGCAAGAGCGGTTTAGAAAAAGCCAATATTGGCTTAAAAGGGGCTAGAGATGAGCAAAAAAGGGTTAGAAATGGCCAAAAATAGCATAAATGGGTTAGATATAGCCAAAAAAGGGTTAAAATGGGTTAGTAGTGGGTACAAAAAGGGTTAGATGCAGCCGAAAATGGCTTAAAACCTGTGAGAATTGGGCCAAAAATGGGTCAGAAAAGAAAAAAAAAAAAAGCTTATAATGAGTTGCATGCGGAAAAAAGTGTTTTAGAAAGACCCAAAAATGGCTTTAAAAGGGTTAGATGTCTGCAAAAATGGGTTAGAAATGGCCAAAAAAAGCCTTAAAATGGGATAGAAATAGTGAAAAATGGCTTAAAATGCGTTAGAAGTGTGTAAAAACGGTTTAGATAAACCCAAAAAATGGTTTAAATCGTGTGAGCAATGGGCAAAAAATGAGTTAGAAAAGGAAAGAAAAATGGCTTAAACCAGGTTGAAAGTCGGAAAAAATGGTGTAGAAAGAGCCAAACTGGCTTTAAAGCAGGTTAGAGATGTGCAGAAATGGGTTAGAAATGGCAGAAAATGGCTTGAAACGGGTCATAGATGTGCCAGAAATGGTTAGAAATGGCCAAAACTGCTTTAAAGCAGGTTAGAGGTGTGCAAAAATGGGTTAGAAATGGCCAAAAATGGATTCAAGTGGGTAAAGAAATGGGGAAAACTGGGTTAGAAACAGAAAAAAACCTAGCTTAAAACGGGTGGAAAGTGGGCAAAAATGGTTTAGAAAGCGTCAAAAATGCATTAAAAGGGTTCTAGACACGCAAAAATGGGATAGAAATGGCCAAAAATGATTTAAAACGGGTTAGAAATGGACAAAAAGTGGGTTAGAAATGGCCAAAACCGGCTTAAAAAGGGTTAGAGGTAAGCAAAGATGAGTTAGAAATAGCCAAAACCGGCTTAAAAAAGGTTAGAGATGTGCAAAAATGGGTCAGAAATGACCAAAGCTGGCTTAAAACGGGTTAGAAATAGCCAGAAATGGCTTAAAATGGGTTAGAAATGGCCAAAAAAGCTTTAAAGCGGGTTAGAGATGTGCGGAAACGGGTTAGAAATGGCCTAAGTTGGCCAAAAGCAGGTTAGAAATGGCCACAAAGGCTTTAAAGCAGGTTAGAGATGTGTATACAATGGTTAGAAATGGCAAAAAATGGGTTAAAGCAGGTAAGAAATGGGGAAAACTTGGTTAGAAAGGGAAGAGAAAAAACCTTCAAACGAGTTGAAAGTTGGCAAAAATGGTTCAGGTAGAGCAAAAAAAGGCTTAAAAAGGGTTAGAGCTGAGGAAAAATGGGTTATAAATGGCCAAAAGCGGCTTAAAGGTGGTTAGATAGGGGTAAAACTGGGGTAGGAATGGCCAAAAATTGCTTAAAATGGGTTAGAAGTTTGCAAAACTGCGCTAGAAATGGCCAAAAGGGTTTAAATTGGGATAGAAATAGTGAAAAATGGCTTAAAAAGTCTTAGAAGTGAGTAGAAATGGGTTAGATATAGCCGAAAATGGTTTAAATCGTGTGAGAAATAGGCAAAAAATGAGTTAGAAAAGAACTAAAAATGGCTTAAAACGGGTTGAGAGCGAGAAAATATTGTGTAGAAAGAGGCAAAAATGCCGTTCAAAGGGTTAGAGATGTGTAACACTAGCTTAGAAATGGCCAAAAATGGATTACAGTGGGTAATAATTGGGAAAACCTGCGTTAGGAACAGAAAAAAAAATCTTAAAGACAGGTGAATGAGGGAAAAAATGGTTAAGAAAGACCCAAAATAGGCTTCAAAAGGGTTAGAGTTACGCAAATGGGGATAGAAATGGCCAAAAATAATTTAGAATGGGTTAGAAACGGGCAAAATTTGAGTTAGAAATGGGCAAAATCTGGGTTAGAAATGGCCAAAACTGGCTTAAAAGGGGTTAGAGGTGTGCAAAAATATGTTCGAAATGGCCAAAAATGGTAAGACATGGCTAGGTAGGGGCTAAACGGGGTTAGAAATGGCCTAAAATGGCTTAACATCACAGAATCACAGAATCACAGAATCCCAAGGGTTGGAAGGGACCTAAAAAGATCATCTAGTCCAACCCCCCTGCAAGAGCAGGGTAACCTACAGTACATCACACAGGAACTTGTCCAGGCGGGCCTTGAATATCTCCAGTGTAGGAGACTCCACAACCCCCCTGGGCAACCTGTTCCAGTGCTCTGTCACTCTTACAGTAAAGAAGTTCTTCCTGATGTTAAAGTGGAACTTCCTATGTTCCAGTTTACACCCATTGCCCCTTGTCCTATCACTGGATATCACTGAAAAAAGCCTAGCTCCATCATCCTGACACCTACCCTTCACATATTTGTAAACATTGATGAGGTCACCCCTCAGTCTCCTCTTCTCCAAGCTAAAGAGACCCAGCTCCCTCAGCCTCTCCTCATAAGGGAGATGTTCCACTCCCTTAATCATCTTTGTGGCTCTGCGCTGGACTCCTTCAAGCAATTCCCTGTCCTTCTTGAACAGAGGGGCCCAGAACTGGACGCAATATTCCAGATGCGGCCTCACCAAGGCTGAGTAGAGGGGGAGGAGAACCTCTCTTGACCTACTAACCACTCCCTTTCTAATGCACCCTAAGATGCCATTTGCCTTCTTGGCTACAAGAGCACATTGCTGGCTCATGGTCATCCTCCTATCCACCAGGACCCCCAGGTCCCTTTCCCCTTCACTACTTTCCAGCAGGTCACCCCCCAACCTGTACTGGTACATGGGGTTGTTCTTCCCCAGATGCAAGACTCTACACTTGCCCTTGTTAAATTTCATCAAGTTTCTCCCCGCCCAACTCTCCAGCCTGTCCAGGTCTCGCTGAATGGCAGCACAGTCCTCTGGTACTTGATAATCAAGCCCACACTTCCTTAACTTATCTATGAGGATGCTGTGGGAGACAGTATCAAATGCCTTACTGAAATCAAGAAAAACTACATCTACCGCTCTACCATCATCCCTCCACCTAGTCACTTCCTCATAGAAGGCTACAAGGTTGGTCATACATGACTTCCCCCTCATAAAACCATGTTGGCTGTTCTTAATGACCCCCTCATCCTTGATATGCCTAGTGATGGAGTCAAGAATAAGTTGTTCCATCATCTTTCCAGGGATGGAGGTAAGGCTGACCGGTCTATAATTACCCGGGTCCTCCTTCTTGCCCTTCTTATAGATTGGTGTGACCTTTGCCATCCGCCAATCCTCAGGCACCTCGCCCATTTCCCACGACTTACCAAAGATGATGGAAAGTGGCCTAGCAATGACCTCCGCCAGCTCCCTCAGCACCCGTGGGTGCATTCCATCCGGACCCATCGATTTACAGATGTCCAGTTTGCATAGCTGATCCCTAACCCAATCCTCATCTACCAAATCAAACTCCTCCTTTGTCCTGACTCCTTCTGGGGCTATAGAGATCCGGGGCACATCGGTTAGAAGATTGCAAAACTGGGCTAGAAATGGCCAGGAAGGTTTAAACTGGGATAGAAATGGTGAAAAATGGCTTAAAATATGTCGAGAGTGGGAAAAAATCGTGTAGAAAGAGGCAAAAATGGCTTTAAAAGGGTTAGAGATGTGCAAAAATGGGTTAGAAATGGCAAAAAATGGATTCAAGTGGGTAAAGAAATGGGGAAAACTGGGTTAGAAACAGAAAAAAACCTAGCTTAAAACGGGTGGAAAGTGGGCAAAAATGGTTTAGAAAGCGTCAAAAATGCATTAAAAGGGTTCTAGACACGCAAAAATGGGATAGAAATGGCCAAAAATGATTTAAAACGGGTTAGAAATGGACAAAAAGTGGGTTAGAAATGGCCAAAACCGGCTTAAAAAGGGTTAGAGGTAAGCAAAGATGAGTTAGAAATAGCCAAAACCGGCTTAAAAAAGGTTAGAGATGTGCAAAAATGGGTCAGAAATGACCAAAGCTGGCTTAAAACGGGTTAGAAATAGCCAGAAATGGCTTAAAATGGGTTAGAAATGGCCAAAAAAGCTTTAAAGCGGGTTAGAGATGTGCGGAAACGGGTTAGAAATGGCCTAAGTTGGCCAAAAGCAGGTTAGAAATGGCCACAAAGGCTTTAAAGCAGGTTAGAGATGTGTATACAATGGTTAGAAATGGCAAAAAATGGGTTAAAGCAGGTAAGAAATGGGGAAAACTTGGTTAGAAAGGGAAGAGAAAAAACCTTCAAACGAGTTGAAAGTTGGCAAAAATGGTTCAGGTAGAGCAAAAAAAGGCTTAAAAAGGGTTAGAGCTGAGGAAAAATGGGTTATAAATGGCCAAAAGCGGCTTAAAGGTGGTTAGATAGGGGTAAAACTGGGGTAGGAATGGCCAAAAATTGCTTAAAATGGGTTAGAAGTTTGCAAAACTGCGCTAGAAATGGCCAAAAGGGTTTAAATTGGGATAGAAATAGTGAAAAATGGCTTAAAAAGTCTTAGAAGTGAGTAGAAATGGGTTAGATATAGCCGAAAATGGTTTAAATCGTGTGAGAAATAGGCAAAAAATGAGTTAGAAAAGAACTAAAAATGGCTTAAAACGGGTTGAGAGCGAGAAAATATTGTGTAGAAAGAGGCAAAAATGCCGTTCAAAGGGTTAGAGATGTGTAACACTAGCTTAGAAATGGCCAAAAATGGATTACAGTGGGTAATAATTGGGAAAACCTGCGTTAGGAACAGAAAAAAAAATCTTAAAGACAGGTGAATGAGGGAAAAAATGGTTAAGAAAGACCCAAAATAGGCTTCAAAAGGGTTAGAGTTACGCAAATGGGGATAGAAATGGCCAAAAATAATTTAGAATGGGTTAGAAACGGGCAAAATTTGAGTTAGAAATGGGCAAAATCTGGGTTAGAAATGGCCAAAACTGGCTTAAAAGGGGTTAGAGGTGTGCAAAAATATGTTCGAAATGGCCAAAAATGGTAAGACATGGCTAGGTAGGGGCTAAACGGGGTTAGAAATGGCCTAAAATGGCTTAACATCACAGAATCACAGAATCACAGAATCCCAAGGGTTGGAAGGGACCTAAAAAGATCATCTAGTCCAACCCCCCTGCAAGAGCAGGGTAACCTACAGTACATCACACAGGAACTTGTCCAGGCGGGCCTTGAATATCTCCAGTGTAGGAGACTCCACAACCCCCCTGGGCAACCTGTTCCAGTGCTCTGTCACTCTTACAGTAAAGAAGTTCTTCCTGATGTTAAAGTGGAACTTCCTATGTTCCAGTTTACACCCATTGCCCCTTGTCCTATCACTGGATATCACTGAAAAAAGCCTAGCTCCATCATCCTGACACCTACCCTTCACATATTTGTAAACATTGATGAGGTCACCCCTCAGTCTCCTCTTCTCCAAGCTAAAGAGACCCAGCTCCCTCAGCCTCTCCTCATAAGGGAGATGTTCCACTCCCTTAATCATCTTTGTGGCTCTGCGCTGGACTCCTTCAAGCAATTCCCTGTCCTTCTTGAACAGAGGGGCCCAGAACTGGACGCAATATTCCAGATGCGGCCTCACCAAGGCTGAGTAGAGGGGGAGGAGAACCTCTCTTGACCTACTAACCACTCCCTTTCTAATGCACCCTAAGATGCCATTTGCCTTCTTGGCTACAAGAGCACATTGCTGGCTCATGGTCATCCTCCTATCCACCAGGACCCCCAGGTCCCTTTCCCCTTCACTACTTTCCAGCAGGTCACCCCCCAACCTGTACTGGTACATGGGGTTGTTCTTCCCCAGATGCAAGACTCTACACTTGCCCTTGTTAAATTTCATCAAGTTTCTCCCCGCCCAACTCTCCAGCCTGTCCAGGTCTCGCTGAATGGCAGCACAGTCCTCTGGTACTTGATAATCAAGCCCACACTTCCTTAACTTATCTATGAGGATGCTGTGGGAGACAGTATCAAATGCCTTACTGAAATCAAGAAAAACTACATCTACCGCTCTACCATCATCCCTCCACCTAGTCACTTCCTCATAGAAGGCTACAAGGTTGGTCATACATGACTTCCCCCTCATAAAACCATGTTGGCTGTTCTTAATGACCCCCTCATCCTTGATATGCCTAGTGATGGAGTCAAGAATAAGTTGTTCCATCATCTTTCCAGGGATGGAGGTAAGGCTGACCGGTCTATAATTACCCGGGTCCTCCTTCTTGCCCTTCTTATAGATTGGTGTGACCTTTGCCATCCGCCAATCCTCAGGCACCTCGCCCATTTCCCACGACTTACCAAAGATGATGGAAAGTGGCCTAGCAATGACCTCCGCCAGCTCCCTCAGCACCCGTGGGTGCATTCCATCCGGACCCATCGATTTACAGATGTCCAGTTTGCATAGCTGATCCCTAACCCAATCCTCATCTACCAAATCAAACTCCTCCTTTGTCCTGACTCCTTCTGGGGCTATAGAGATCCGGGGCACATCGGTTAGAAGATTGCAAAACTGGGCTAGAAATGGCCAGGAAGGTTTAAACTGGGATAGAAATGGTGAAAAATGGCTTAAAATATGTCGAGAGTGGGAAAAAATCGTGTAGAAAGAGGCAAAAATGGCTTTAAAAGGGTTAGAGATGTGCAAAAATGGGTTAGAAATGGCAAAAAATGGATTCAAGTGGGTAAAGAAATGGGGAAAACTGGGTTAGAAACAGAAAAAAACCTAGCTTAAAACGGGTGGAAAGTGGGCAAAAATGGTTTAGAAAGCGTCAAAAATGCATTAAAAGGGTTCTAGACACGCAAAAATGGGATAGAAATGGCCAAAAATGATTTAAAACGGGTTAGAAATGGACAAAAAGTGGGTTAGAAATGGCCAAAACCGGCTTAAAAAGGGTTAGAGGTAAGCAAAGATGAGTTAGAAATAGCCAAAACCGGCTTAAAAAAGGTTAGAGATGTGCAAAAATGGGTCAGAAATGACCAAAGCTGGCTTAAAACGGGTTAGAAATAGCCAGAAATGGCTTAAAATGGGTTAGAAATGGCCAAAAAAGCTTTAAAGCGGGTTAGAGATGTGCGGAAACGGGTTAGAAATGGCCTAAGTTGGCCAAAAGCAGGTTAGAAATGGCCACAAAGGCTTTAAAGCAGGTTAGAGATGTGTATACAATGGTTAGAAATGGCAAAAAATGGGTTAAAGCAGGTAAGAAATGGGGAAAACTTGGTTAGAAAGGGAAGAGAAAAAACCTTCAAACGAGTTGAAAGTTGGCAAAAATGGTTCAGGTAGAGCAAAAAAAGGCTTAAAAAGGGTTAGAGCTGAGGAAAAATGGGTTATAAATGGCCAAAAGCGGCTTAAAGGTGGTTAGATAGGGGTAAAACTGGGGTAGGAATGGCCAAAAATTGCTTAAAATGGGTTAGAAGTTTGCAAAACTGCGCTAGAAATGGCCAAAAGGGTTTAAATTGGGATAGAAATAGTGAAAAATGGCTTAAAAAGTCTTAGAAGTGAGTAGAAATGGGTTAGATATAGCCGAAAATGGTTGAAATCGTGTGAGAAATAGGCAAAAAATGAGTTAGAAAAGAACTAAAAATGGCTTAAAACGGGTTGAGAGCGAGAAAATATTGTGTAGAAAGAGGCAAAAATGCCGTTCAAAGGGTTAGAGATGTGTAACACTAGCTTAGAAATGGCCAAAAATGGATTACAGTGGGTAATAATTGGGAAAACCTGCGTTAGGAACAGAAAAAAAAATCTTAAAGACAGGTGAATGAGGGAAAAAATGGTTAAGAAAGACCCAAAATAGGCTTCAAAAGGGTTAGAGTTACGCAAATGGGGATAGAAATGGCCAAAAATAATTTAGAATGGGTTAGAAACGGGCAAAATTTGAGTTAGAAATGGGCAAAATCTGGGTTAGAAATGGCCAAAACTGGCTTAAAAGGGGTTAGAGGTGTGCAAAAATATGTTCGAAATGGCCAAAAATGGTAAGACATGGCTAGGTAGGGGCTAAACGGGGTTAGAAATGGCCTAAAATGGCTTAACATCACAGAATCACAGAATCACAGAATCCCAAGGGTTGGAAGGGACCTAAAAAGATCATCTAGTCCAACCCCCCTGCAAGAGCAGGGTAACCTACAGTACATCACACAGGAACTTGTCCAGGCGGGCCTTGAATATCTCCAGTGTAGGAGACTCCACAACCCCCCTGGGCAACCTGTTCCAGTGCTCTGTCACTCTTACAGTAAAGAAGTTCTTCCTGATGTTAAAGTGGAACTTCCTATGTTCCAGTTTACACCCATTGCCCCTTGTCCTATCACTGGATATCACTGAAAAAAGCCTAGCTCCATCATCCTGACACCTACCCTTCACATATTTGTAAACATTGATGAGGTCACCCCTCAGTCTCCTCTTCTCCAAGCTAAAGAGACCCAGCTCCCTCAGCCTCTCCTCATAAGGGAGATGTTCCACTCCCTTAATCATCTTTGTGGCTCTGCGCTGGACTCCTTCAAGCAATTCCCTGTCCTTCTTGAACAGAGGGGCCCAGAACTGGACGCAATATTCCAGATGCGGCCTCACCAAGGCTGAGTAGAGGGGGAGGAGAACCTCTCTTGACCTACTAACCACTCCCTTTCTAATGCACCCTAAGATGCCATTTGCCTTCTTGGCTACAAGAGCACATTGCTGGCTCATGGTCATCCTCCTATCCACCAGGACCCCCAGGTCCCTTTCCCCTTCACTACTTTCCAGCAGGTCACCCCCCAACCTGTACTGGTACATGGGGTTGTTCTTCCCCAGATGCAAGACTCTACACTTGCCCTTGTTAAATTTCATCAAGTTTCTCCCCGCCCAACTCTCCAGCCTGTCCAGGTCTCGCTGAATGGCAGCACAGTCCTCTGGTACTTGATAATCAAGCCCACACTTCCTTAACTTATCTATGAGGATGCTGTGGGAGACAGTATCAAATGCCTTACTGAAATCAAGAAAAACTACATCTACCGCTCTACCATCATCCCTCCACCTAGTCACTTCCTCATAGAAGGCTATAAGGTTGGTCATACATGACTTCCCCCTCATAAAACCATGTTGGCTGTTCTTAATGACCCCCTCATCCTTGATATGCCTAGTGATGGAGTCAAGAATAAGTTGTTCCATCATCTTTCCAGGGATGGAGGTAAGGCTGACCGGTCTATAATTACCCGGGTCCTCCTTCTTGCCCTTCTTATAGATTGGTGTGACCTTTGCCATCCGCCAATCCTCAGGCACCTCGCCCATTTCCCACGACTTACCAAAGATGATGGAAAGTGGCCTAGCAATGACCTCCGCCAGCTCCCTCAGCACCCGTGGGTGCATTCCATCCGGACCCATCGATTTACAGATGTCCAGTTTGCATAGCTGATCCCTAACCCAATCCTCATCTACCAAATCAAACTCCTCCTTTGTCCTGACTCCTTCTGGGGCTATAGAGATCCGGGGCACATCGGTTAGAAGATTGCAAAACTGGGCTAGAAATGGCCAGGAAGGTTTAAACTGGGATAGAAATGGTGAAAAATGGCTTAAAATATGTCGAGAGTGGGAAAAAATCGTGTAGAAAGAGGCAAAAATGGCTTTAAAAGGGTTAGAGATGTGCAAAAATGGGTTAGAAATGGCAAAAAATGACTTAAAAGGGCTTGTAGATGTGCCAGAAATGGTTGGAAATGGCCAAAAATGCTTTAAAGCGGGTTAGAGATGTGTAAAAATGGGTTAGAAATGGCCAAAAATGGATTAAAGCGGGAGAGAAATGGGAAAAACTGTGTTAGAAACAGAAAAAAAAAGCCTAAAAAGGTTTGAAGGAGGGCAAAAATGGTTAAGATATAGCCCCAAAAGGCTTAAAAAGGATTAGAGATGTGCAAAAATGGGACAGAAATGGCCAAAAACTATTTAAAATGTGCTAGAAAGGGAGAAAAAATGGGTTAGAAATGGACAAAAAATGGATAAGAAATGGCCAAAAGTAGCTTAAAAGGGGTTAGAGATGTGCAAAAATGAGTTAGAAATGGCCAAAAATGGCATAAAACAGGTTAAGAATGGCCAAAAATGGGTTAGAAATGGCCAAAAAGGCCTTAAAGCAGGTAAGAGATGTGTATACAATGGTTAGAAGTGGCAAAAAAAATGGATTAAAGGTGGTGAGAAATGCGGACAACTGGGTTAGAAACAGAAAAAAAATAGCATAAACCGTGTTGAAAGTGGGCAAAAATGGTTTAGAAAGAACCAAAAATGGCTTTAAAAGGGTTAGAGATTTGCAAAAATGGAATAGAAATGGCCAAAATTTATTTAAAAAGCCTCAAAAAAGGACAAAAAATGCATTAGAAATGGCCAAAACCGGCTTAAAAGGGTTAGAGGTATGCAAGAACGGTTTAGAAAAAGCCAAAATTGGCTTAAAAGGGGCTAGAGATGAGCAAAAAAGGGTTAGAAATGGCCAAAAATAGCATAAATGGGTTAGATATAGCGAAAAAAGGGTTAAAATGGGTTAGTAGTGGGTAAAAAAGGGTTAGATGCAGCCGAAAATGGCTTAAAACCTGTGAGAATTGGGCCAAAAAATGGGTCAGAAAAGAAAAAAAAAAAAAGCTTATAATGAGTTGCATGCGGAAAAAAGTGTTTTTAGAAAGACCCAAAAATGGCTTTAAAAGGGTTAGATGTCTGCAAAAATGGGTTAGAAATGGCCAAAAAAAGCCTTAAAATGGGATAGAAATAGTGAAAAATGGCTCAAAATGCGTTAGAAGTGTGTAAAAACGGTTTAGATAAACCCAAAAAATGGTTTAAATCGTGTGAGCAATGGGCAAAAAATGAGTTAGAAAAGGAAAGAAAAATGGCTTAAACCAGGTTGAAAGTCGGAAAAAATGGTGTAGAAAGAGCCAAACTGGCTTTAAAGCAGGTTAGAGATGTGCAGAAATGGGTTAGAAATGGCAGAAAATGGCTTGAAACGGGTTATAGATGTGCCAGAAATGGTTAGAAATGGCCAAAACTGCTTTAAAGCAGGTTAGAGGTGTGCAAAAATGGGTTAGAATGGCCAAAAATGGATTCAAGTGGGTAAAGAAATGGGGAAAACTGGGTTAGAAACAGAAAAAAAAAAGCCTAAAAGGTTTGAAGGAGGCAAAAATGGTTAAGATATAGTCCCAAAAGGCTTAAAAAGGATTAGAGATGTGCAAAAATGGACAGAAATGGCCAAAAACTATTTAAAATGTGTTAGAAAGGGAGAAAAAATGGGGTTAGAAATGGACAAAAAATGGATAAGAAATGGCCCAAAAGTAGCTTAAAAGGGGTTAGAGATGTGCAAAAATGAGTTAGAAATGGCCAAAAATGGCATAAAACAGGTTAAGAATGGCCAAAAATGGGTTAGAAATGGCCAAAAAGGCCTTAAAGCCGGTAAGAGATGTGTATACAATGGTTAGAAGTGGCAAAAAAAATGGATTAAAGGTGGTGAGAAATGCGGACAACTGGTTAGAAACAGAAAAAAAAATAGCATAAACCGTGTTGAAAGTGGGCAAAAATGGTTTAGAAAGAGCCAAAAATGGCTTTTAAAAGGGTTAGAGATTTGCAAAAATGGAATAGAAATGGCCAAAATTTATTTAAAAAGCCTCAAAAATGGACAAAAAATGCATTAGAAATGGCCAAAACCGGCTTAAATGGGTTAGAGGGTATGCAAGAGCGGTTAGAAAAAGCCAATATTGGCTTAAAAGGGGCTAGAGATGAGCAAAAAAGGGTTAGAAATGGCCAAAAATAGCATAAATGGGTTAGATATAGCCAAAAAAGGGTTAAAATGGGTTAGTAGTGGGTAAAAAAGGGTTAGATGCAGCCGAAAATGGCTTAAAACCTGTGAGAATTGGGCCAAAAATGGGTCAGAAAAGAAAAAAAAAAAAGCTTATAATGAGTTGCATGCGGAAAAAAAGTGTTTTAGAAAGACCCAAAAATGGCTTTAAAAGGGTTAGATGTCTGCAAAAATGGGTTAGAAATGGCCAAAAAAAGCCTTAAAATGGGATAGAAATAGTGAAAAATGGCTTAAAATGCGTTAGAAGTGTGTAAAAACGGTTTAGATAAACCCAAAAAATGGTTTTAAATCGTGTGAGCAATGGGCAAAAAATGAGTTAGAAAAGGAAAGAAAAATGGCTTAAACCAGGTTGAAAGTCGAAAAAATGGTGTAGAAAGAGCCAAACTGGCTTTAAGGCAGGTTAGAGATGTGCAGAAATGGGTTAGAAATGGCAGAAAATGGCTTGAAACGGGTTATAGATGTGCCAGAAATGGTTAGAAATGGCCAAAACTGCTTTAAAGCAGGTTAGAGGTGTGCAAAAATGGGTTAGAAATGGCCAAAAAATGGATTCAAGTGGGTAAGAAATGGGGAAAACTGGGTTAGAAACAGAAAAAAAAAAGCCTAAAAAAGGTTTGAAGGAGGGCAAAAATGGTTAAGATATAGTCCCAAAAGGCTTAAAAAGGATTAGAGATGTGCAAAAATGGGACAGAAATGGCCAAAAACTATTTAAAATGTGTTAGAAAGGAGAAAAAATGGTTAGAAATGGACAAAAAATGGATAAGAAATGGCCAAAAGTAGCTTAAAAGGGGTTAGAGATGTGCAAAAATGAGTTAGAAATGGCCAAAAATGGCATAAAACAGGTTAAGAATGGCCAAAAATGGGTTAGAAATGGCCAAGAAAGGCCTTAAAGCCGGTAAGAGATGTGTATACAATGGTTAGAAGTGGCAAAAAAAATGGATTAAAGGTGGTGAGAAATGCGGACAACTGGGTTAGAAACAGAAAAAAAAATAGCATAAACCGTGTTGAAAGTGGGCAAAAATGGTTTAGAAAGAGCCAAAAATGGCTTTAAAAGGGTTAGAGATTGCAAAAATGGAATAGAAATGGCCAAAATTTATTTTAAAAAGCCTCAAAAATGGACAAAAAATGCATTAGAAAATGGCCAAAACCGGCTTAAATGGTTAGAGGTATGCAAGAGCGGTTTAGAAAAAAGCCAATATTGGCTTAAAAGGGGCTAGAGATGAGCAAAAAAGGGTTAGAAATGGCCAAAAATAGCAGTAAATGGGTTAGATATAGCCAAAAAAGGGTTAAAATGGGTTAGTAGTGGGTAAAAAAGGGTTAGATGCAGCCGAAATTGGCTTAAAACCTGTGAGAATTGGGCCAAAAATGGGTCAGAAAAGAAAAAAAAAAAAAGCTTATAATGAGTTGCATGCGGAAAAAAGTGTTTTAGAAAGACCCAAAATGGCTTTAAAAGGGTTAGATGTCTGCAAAAATGGGTTAGAAATGGCCAAAAAAAGCCTTAAAATGGGATAGAAATAGTGAAAAATGGCTTAAAATGCGTTAGAAGTGTGTAAAAACGGTTTAGATAAACCCAAAAAATGTTTAAATCGTGTGAGCAATGGGCAAAAAATGAGTTAGAAAAGGAAAGAAAAATGGCTTAAACCAGGTTGAAAGTCGGAAAAAATGGTGTAGAAAGAGCCAAACTGGCTTTAAAGCAGGTTAGAGATGTGCAGAAATGGGTTAGAAATGGCAGAAAATGGCTTGAAACGGGTCATAGATGTGCCAGAAATGGTTAGAAATGGCCAAAACTGCTTTAAAGCAGGTTAGAGGTGTGGCAAAATGGGTTAGAAATGGCCAAAAATGGATTCAAGTGGGTAAAGAAATGGGGAAAACTGGGTTAGAAACAGAAAAAAACCTAGCTTAAAACGGGTGTGAAAGTGGGCAAAAATGGTTTAGAAAGCGTCAAAAATGCATTAAAAGGGTTCTAGACACGCAAAAATGGGATAGAAATGGCCAAAAATGATTTAAAACGGGTTAGAAATGGACAAAAAAGTGGGTTAGAAATGGCCAAAACCGGCTTAAAAAGGGTTATGAGGTAAGCAAAGATGAGTTAGAAATAGCCAAAACCGGCTTAAAAAAGGTTAGAGATGTGCAAAAATGGTCAGAAATGACCAAAGCTGGCTTAAAACGGGTTAGAAATAGCCAGAAATGGCTTAAAATGGGTTAGAAATGGCCAAAAAGCTTTAAAGCGGGTTAGAGATGTGCGGGAAACGGGTTAGAAAATGGCCTAAGTTGGCCAAAAGCAGGTTAGAAATGGCCACAAAGGCTTTAAAGCAGGTTAGAGATGTGTATACAATGGTTAGAAATGGCAAAAAATGGGTTAAAGCAGGTAGAAATGGGGAAAACTTGGTTAGAAAGGGAAGAGAAAAAACCTTCAAACGAGTTGAAAGTTGGCAAAAATGTTCAGGTAGAGCAAAAAAAGGCTTAAAAAGGGTTAGAGCTGAGGAAAAATGGGTTATAAATGGCCAAAAGCGGCTTAAAGGTGGTTAGATAGGGGTAAAACTGGGGTAGGGAATGGCCAAAAATTGCTTAAAATGGGTTAGAAGTTTGCAAAACTGCGCTAGAAATGGCCAAAAGGGTTTAAATTGGGATAGAAATAGTGAAAGAATGGCTTAAAAAGTCTTAGAAGTGAGTAGAAATGGGTTAGATATAGCCGAAAATGGTTTAAATCGTGTGAGAAATAGGCAAAAAATGAGTCTAGAAAAGAACTAAAAATGGCTTAAAACGGGTTGAGAGCGAGAAAATATTGTGTAGAAAGAGGCAAAAATGGCGTTAAAAGGGTTAGAGATGTGTAACACTAGCTTAGAAATGGCCAAAATGGATTACAGTGGGTAATAATTGGGAAAACCTGCGTTAGGAACAGAAAAAAAAATCTTAAAGACAGGTGAATGAGGGAAAAAATGGTTAAGAAAGACCCAAAATAGGCTTCAAAAGGGTTAGAGTTACGCAAATGGGGATAGAAATGGCCAAAAATAATTTAGAATGGGTTAGAAACGGGCAAAATTTGAGTTAGAAATGGGCAAAATTTGGGTTAGAAATGGCCAAAACTGGCTTAAAAGGGGTTAGAGGTGTGCAAAAATATGTTCGAATGGCCAAAATGGTAAGACATGCTAGGTAGGGGCTAAACTGGGTTAGAAATGGCCTAAAATGGCTTAACATCGGTTAGAAGATTGCAAAACTGGGCTAGAAATGGCCAGGAAGGTTTAAACTGGGATAGAAATGGTGAAAAATGGCTTAAAATATGTCGAGAGTGGGAAAAAAATCGTGTAGAAAGAGGCAAAAATGGCTTTAAAAGGGTTAGAGATGTGCAAAAATGGGTTAGAAATGGGCAAAAAATGACTTAAAAGGGCTTGTAGATGTGCCAGAAATGGTTGGAAATGGCCAAAAATGCTTTAAAGCGGGTTAGAGATGTGTAAAAATGGGTTAGAAATGGCCAAAAATGGATTAAAGCGGGAGAGAAATGGGAAAAACTGTGTTAGAAACAGAAAAAAAAAGCCTAAAAAGGTTTGAAGGAGGGCAAAAATGGTTAAGATATAGCCCCAAAAGGCTTAAAAGGATTAGAGATGTGCAAAAATGGGACAGAAATGGCCAAAAACTATTTAAAATGTGCTAGAAAGGGAGAAAAAATGGGTTAGAAATGGGACAAAAAATGGATAAGAAATGGCCAAAAGTAGCTTAAAAGGGGTTAGGAGATGTGCAAAAATGAGTTAGAAATGGCCAAAAATGGCATAAAACAGGTTAAGAATGGCCAAAAATGGGTTAGAAATGGCCAAAAAGGCCTTAAAGCAGGTAAGAGATGTGTATACAATGGTTAGAAGTGGCAAAAAAAATGGATTAAAGGTGGTGAGAAATGCGGACAACTGGGTTAGAAACAGAAAAAAAATAGCATAAACCGTGTTGAAAGTGGGCAAAAATGGTTTAGAAAGAACCAAAAATGGCTTTAAAAGGGTTAGAGATTTGCAAAAATGGAATAGAAATGGCCAAAATTTATTTAAAAAGCCTCAAAAAAGGACAAAAAATGCATTAGAAATGGCCAAAACCGGCTTAAAAGGGTTAGAGGTATGCAAGAACGGTTTAGAAAAAGCCAAATATGCTTAAAAGGGGCCAGAGATGAGCAAAAAAGGGTTAGAAATGGCCAAAAATAGCATAAATGGGTTAGATATAGCCAAAAAAGGGTTAAAATGGGGTAGTAGTGGGTAAAAAAGGGTTAGATGCAGCCGAAAATGGCTTAAAACCTGTGAGAATTGGGCCAAAAATGGGTCAGAAAAGAAAAAAAAAAAAAGCTTATAATGAGTTGCATGCGGAAAAAAGTGTTTTAGAAAGACCCAAAAATGGCTTTAAAAGGGTTAGATGTCTGCAAAGATGGGTTAGAAATGGCCAAAAAAATCCTTAAAATGGGATAGAAATAGTGAAAAATGGCTTAAAATGCGTTAGAAGTGTGTAAAAACGGTTTAGATAAACCCAAAAAATGGTTTAAATCGTGTGAGCAATGGGCAAAAAATGAGTTAGAAAAGGAAGAAAAATGGCTTAAACCAGGTTGAAAGTCGGAAAAAATGGTGTAGAAAGAGCCAAACTGGCTTTAAAGCAGGTTAGAGATGTGCAGAAATGGGTTAGAAATGGCAGAAAATGGCTTGAAACGGGTTATAGATGTGCCAGAAATGGTTAGAAATGGCCAAAACTGCTTTAAAGCAGGTTAGAGATGTGCAAAAATGGGTTAGAAATGGCCAAAAATGGATTCAAGTGGGTAAAGAAATGGGGAAAACTGGGTTAGAAACAGAAAAAAACCTAGCTTAAAACGGGTGGAAAGTGGGCAAAAATGGTTTAGAAAGCGTCAAAAATGCATTAAAAGGGTTCTAGACACGCAAAAATGGGATAGAAATGGCCAAAAATGATTTAAAACAGGTTAGAAATGGACAAAAATTGGGTTAGAAATGGCCAAAACCGGCTTTAAAAGGGTTAGAGGTAAGCAAAGATGAGTTAGAAATAGCCAAAACCGGCTTAAAAAAGGTTAGAGATGTGCAAAAATGGGTCAGAAATGACCAAAGCTGGCTTAAAAATGGTTAGAAATAGCCAAAAATGGCTTAAAATGGGTTAGAATGGCCATAAAAAGCTTTAAAGCGGGTTAGAGATGTGCGGAAACGGGTTAGAAATGGCCTAAGTTGGCCAAAAGCAGGTTAGAAATGGCCACAAAGGCTTTAAAGCAGGTTAGAGATGTGTATACAATGGTTAGAAATGGCAAAAAATGGGTTAAAGCAGGTAAGAAATGGGGAAAACTTGGTTAGAAAGGGAAGAGAAAAAACCTTCAAACGAGTTGAAAGTTGGCAAAAATGGTTCAGGGTAGAGCAAAAAAAGGCTTAAAAAGGGTTAGAGCTGAGGAAAAATGGGTTTTAAATGGCCATAAGCGGCTTAAAGGTGGTTAGATAGGGGTAAAACTGGGGTAGGAATGGCCAAAAATTGCTTAAAATGGGTTAGAAGTTTGCAAAACTGCGCTAGAAATGGCCAAAAGGGTTTAAATTGGGATAGAAATAGTGAAAAATGGCTTAAAAAGTCTTAGAAGTGAGTAGAAATGGGTTAGATATAGCCGAAAATGGTTTAAATCGTGTGAGAAATAGGCAAAAAATGAGTTAGAAAAGAACTAAAAATGGCTTAAAACGGGTTGAGAGCGAGAAAATATTGTGTAGAAAGAGGCAAAAATGCCGTTTCAAAGGGTTAGAGATGTGTAACAATAGCATAGAAATGGCCAAAAATGGATTACAGTGGGTAATAATTGGGAAAACCTGCGTTAGGAACAGAAAAAAAAAGCTTAAAGACAGGTGAATGAGGGAAAAAATGGTTAGAAAGACCCAAAATAGGCTTAAAAAGGGTTAGAGTTACGCAAATGGGGATAGAAATGGCCAAAAATAATTTAGAATGGGTTAGAAACGGGCAAAATTTGAGTTAGAAATGGGCAAAATCTGGGTTAGAAATGGCCAAAACTGGCTTAAAAGGGGTTAGAGGTGTGCAAAAATATGTTCGAATGGCCAAAAATGGTAAGACATGGCTAGGTAGGGGCTAAACGGGGTTAGAAATGGCCTAAAATGGCTTAACATCGTTAGAAGATTGCAAAACTGGGCTAGAAATGGCCAGGAAGGTTTAAACTGGGGATAGAAATGGTGAAAAATGGCTTAAAATATGTCGAGAGTGGGAAAAAATCGTGTAGAAAGAGGCAAAAATGGCTTTCAAAGGGTTAGAGATGTGCAAAAATGGGTTAGAAATGGCAAAAAATGGCTTAAAAGGGCTTGTAGATGTGCCAGAAATGGTTGGAAATGGCCAAAAATGCTTTAAAGCGGGTTAGAGATGTGTAAAAATGGGTTAGAAATGGCCAAAAATGGATTAAAGCGGGAGAGAAATGGGAAAAACTGTGTTAGAAACAGAAAAAAAAAGCCTAAAAAGGTTTGAAGGAGGGCAAAAATGGTTAAGATATAGCCCCAAAAGGCTTAAAAAGGATTAGAGATGTGCAAAAATGGGACAGAAATGGCCAAAAACTATTTAAAATGTGCTAGAAAGGGAGAAAAAATGGGTTAGAAATGGACAAAAAATGGATAAGAAATGGCCAAAAGTAGCTTAAAAGGGGTTAGAGATGTGCAAAAATGAGTTAGAAATGGCCAAAAATGGCATAAAACAGGTTAAGAATGGCCAAAAATGGGTTAGAAATGGCCAAAAAGGCCTTAAAGCAGGTAAGAGATGTGTATACAATGGTTAGAAGTGGCAAAAAAAATGGATTAAAGGTGGTGAGAAATGCGGACAACTGGGTTAGAAACAGAAAAAAAATAGCATAAACCGTGTTGAAAGTGGGCAAAAATGGTTAGAAAGAACCAAAAATGGCTTTAAAAGGGGTTAGAGATTTTGCAAAAATGGAATAGAAATGGCCAAAATTTATTTAAAAAGCCTCAAAAAAGGACAAAAAATGCATTAGAAATGGCCAAAACCGGCTTAAAAGGGTTAGAGGTATGCAAGAACGGTTTAGAAAAAGCCAAATATGCTTAAAAGGGGCTAGAGATGAGCAAAAAAGGGTTAGAAATGGCCAAAAATAGCATAAATGGGTTAGATATAGCCAAAAAAGGGTTAAAATGGGGGTAGTAGTGGGTAAAAAAGGGTTAGATGCAGCCGAAAATGGCTTAGAAAACCTGTGAGAATTGGGCCAAAATGGGTCAGAAAAGAAAAAAAAAAAAAGCTTATAATGAGTTGCATGCGGAAAAAGTGTTTTAGAAAGACCCAAAAATGGCTTTAAAAGGGTTAGATGTCTGCAAAAATGGGTTAGAAATGGCCAAAAAAGCCTTAAAATGGGATAGAAATAGTGAAAAATGGCTTAAATGCGTTAGAAGTGTGTAAAAACGGTTTAGATAAACCCAAAAAATGGGTTTAAATCGTGTGAGCAATGGGCAAAAAATGAGTTAGAAAAGGAAAGAAAAATGGCTTAAAAGAGGTTGAAAAGTCGGAAAAAATGGTGTAGAAAGAGCCAAACTGGCTTTAAAGCAGGTTAGAGATGTGCAGAAATGGGTTAGAAATGGCAGAAAATGGCTTGAAAACGGGTTATAGATGTGCCAGAAATGGTTAGAAATGGCCAAAACTGCTTTAAAGCAGGTTAGAGGTGTGCAAAAATGGGTTAGAAATGGCCAAAATGGATTCAAGTGGGTAAAGAAATGGGGAAAACTGTGTTAGAAACAGAAAAAAACTAGCTTAAAACGGGTGGAAAGTGGGCAAAAATGGTTTAGAAAGCATCAAAAATGCATTAAAAGGGTTCTAGACACGCAAAAAATGGATAGAAATGGCCAGAAATGATTTAAAACGGGTAAGAAATGGACAAAAAGTGGGTTAGAAATGGCCAAAACCGGCTTAAAAAGGGTTAGGAGGTAAGCAAAGATGAGTTAGAAATTAGCCAAAACCGGCTTAAAAAAGGTTAGGAGATGTGCAAAAATGGGTCAGAAATGACCAAAGCTGGCTTATAAATGGTTAGAAATAGCCAAAAATGGCTTAAAATGGGTTAGAAATGGCCCAAAAAAGCTTTAAAGCGGGTTAGAGATGTGCGGAAACGGGGTTAGAAATGGCCTAAGTTGGCCAAAAGCAGGTTAGAAATGGCCACAAAGGGCTTTAAAGCAGGTTAGAGATGTGTATACAATGGTTAGAAATGGCAAAAAATGGGTTAAAGCAGGTAAGAAATGGGGAAAACTTGGTTAGGAAAGGGAAGAGAAAAAACCTTCAAACGAGTTGAAAGTTGGCAAAAATCGTTCAGGTAGAGCAAAAAAAGGCTTAAAAAGGGTTAGAGCTGAGGAAAAATGGGTTATAAATGGCCAAAAGCGGCTTAAAGGTGGTTAGATAGGGGTAAAACTGGGGTAGGAATGGCAAAAATTGCTTAAATGGGGTTAGAAGTTTGCAAAACTGCGCTAGAAATGGCCAAAAGGGTTTAAATTGGGATAGAAATAGTGAAAAATGGCTTAAAAAGTCTTAGAAGTGAGTAGAAATGGGTTAGATATAGCCAAAAATGGTTTAAATCGTGTGAGAAATAGGCAAAAAAATGAGTGTAGAAAAGAACTAAAAATGGCTTAAAACGGGTTGAGAGCGAGAAAATATTGTGTAGAAAGAGGCAAAAATGCCGTTTCAAAGGGTTAGAGATGTGTAACAATAGCATAGAAATGGCCAAAAATGGATTACAGTGGGTAATAATTGGAAAAGCCTGCGTTAGGAACAGAAAAAAAAAGCTTAAAGACAGGTGAATGAGGGAAAAAATGGTTAAGAAAGACCCAAAATAGGCTTAAAAAGGGTTAGAGTTACGCAAATGGGGATAGAAATGGCCAAAAATAATTTAGAATGGGTTAGAAACGGGCAAAATTTGAGTTAGAAATGGGCAAAATCTGGGTTAGAAATGGCCAAAAACTGGCTTAAAAGGGGTTAGAGGTGTGCAAAAATATGTTCGAAATGGCCAAAAATGGTAAGACATGGCTAGGTAGGGGCTAAACGGGGTTAGAAATGGCCTAAAATGGCTTAACATCGGTTAGAAGATTGCAAACTGGGCTAGAAATGGCCAGGAAGGTTTAAACTGGATAGAAATGGTGAAAAATGGCTTAAAATATGTCGAGAGTGGGAAAAAATCGTGTAGAAAGAGGCAAAAATGGCTTTCAAAGGGTTAGAGATGTGCAAAAATGGGTTAGAATGGCAAAAAATGGCTTAAAAGGGCTTGTAGATGTGCCAGAAATGGTTGGAAATGGCCAAAAATGCTTTAAAGCGGGTTAGAGATGTGTAAAAATGGGTTAGAAATGGCCAAAAATGGATTAAAGCGGGAGAGAAATGGGAAAAACTGTGTTAGAAACAGAAAAAAAAGCCTAAAAAGGTTGAAGGAGGGCAAAAATGGTTAAGATATAGCCCCAAAAGGCTTAAAAAGGATTAGAGATGTGCAAAAATGGGACAGAAATGGCCAAAAACTATTTAAAATGTGCTAGAAAGGGGAGAAAAAAATGGGTTAGAAATGGACAAAAAATGGATAAGAAATGGCCAAAAGTAGCTTAAAAGGGGTTAGAGATGTGCAAAAATGGAGTTAGAAATGGCCAAAAATGCATAAAACAGGTTAAGAATGGCCAAAAATGGGTTAGAAATGGCCAAAAAGGCCTTAAAGCAGGTAAGAGATGTGTATACAATGGTTAGAAGTGGCAAAAAAAATGGATTAAAGGTGGTGAGAAATGCGGACAACTGGGTTAGAAACAGAAAAAAAATAGCATAAACCGTGTTGAAAGTGGGCAAAAAATGGTTTAGAAAGAACCAAAAATGGCTTTAAAAGGGTTAGAGATTTGCAAAAATGGAATAGAAATGGCCAAAAATTTATTTAAAAAGCCTCAAAAAGGACAAAAAATGCATTAGAAATGGCCAAAACCGCTTAAAGGGTTAGAGGTATGCAAGAACGGTTTAGAAAAAGCCAAAATATGCTTAAAAGGGGCTAGAGATGAGCAAAAAAGGGTTAGAAATGGCCAAAAATAGCATACATGGGTTAGATATAGCCAAGAAAAGGGTTAAAATGGGGTAGTAGTGGGTAAAAAAGGGTTAGATGCAGCCGAAAATGGCTTAAAACCTGTGAGAATTGGGCCAAAAATGGGTCAGAAAAGAAAAAAAAAAAAAAGCTTATAATGAGTTGCATGCGGAAAAAAGTGTTTTAGAAAGACCCAAAAATGGCTTTAAAAGGGTTAGATGTCTGCAAAAATGGTTAGAAATGGCCAAAAAAGGCCTTAAAATGGGATAGAAATAGTGAAAAATGGCTTAAAATGCGTTAGAAGTGTGTAAAAACGGTTTAGATAAACCCAAAAAATGGTTTAAATCGTGTGAGCAATGGGCAAAAAATGAGTTAGAAAAGGAAAGAAAAATGGCTTAAACCAGGTTGAAAGTCGGAAAAAATGGTGTAGAAAGAGCCAAACTGGCTTTAAAGCAGGTTAGAGATGTGCAGAAATGGGTTAGAAATGGCAGAAAATGGCTTGAAACGGGTTATAGATGTGCCAGAAATGGTTAGAAATGGCCAAAACTGCTTTAAAGCAGGTTAGAGGTGTGCAAAAATGGGTTAGAAATGGCCAAAAATGGATTCAAGTGGGTAAAGAAATGGGGAAAACTGGGTTAGAAACAGAAAAAAAACTAGCTTAAAAACGGGTGGAAAGTGGGCAAAAATGGTTTAGAAAGCGTCAAAAATGCATTAAAAGGGTTCTAGACACGCAAAAATGGGATAGAAATGGCCAAAAATGATTTAAAACGGGTTAGAAATGGACAAAAATTGGGTTAGAAATGGCCAAAACCGGCTTAAAAAGGGTTAGAGGTAAGCAAAGATGAGTTAGAAATAGCCAAAACCGGCTTAAAAAAGGTTAGAGATGTGCAAAAATGGGTCAGAAATGACCAAAGCTGGCTTATAAATGGTTAGAAATAGCCAAAAATGGCTTAAAATGGGTTAGAAATGGCCAAAAAAGCTTTAAAGCGGGTTAGAGATGTGCGGAAACGGGTTAGAAATGGCCTAAGTTGGCCAAAAGCAGGTTAGAAATA
>NW_027069175.1:0-22500 GCF_037157495.1 Lathamus discolor
TGGTCTCTAGGGTCTCTATAGGGTCTCTATAGGGTCCCCTAGGGTCTCTATACGGTCTCTATAGGGTTCCTAGGTTCTCTATAGGGTCTCTATAGGGTCCCTAGGGTCTCTATAGGGTCTCTATAGGGTTCCTAGGGTCTCTATAGGGTCCCTAGGGTCTCTATAGGGTCTCTAGGGTCTCTCTAGGGTCTCTCTAGGGTCTCTAGGGTCTCTCTAGGGTCTCTATAGGGTCTCTAGGGTCTCTATAGGGTCTCTATAGGGTCTCTAGTGTCTCTATAGGGTCTCTATAGGGTCCCTAGGGTCTCTATAGGGTCTCTATAGGTTCCCTAGGGTCTCTATAGGGTCTCTAGGGTCTCTATACGGTCTCTATAGGGTCTCTATAGGGTCTCTAGGGTCTCTATAGGGTCTCTATAGGGTCCCTAGGATCTCTATAGGGTCCCTAGTGTCTCTATAGGGTTCCTAGGGTCTCTATAGGGTCCCTAGGGTCTCTCTAGGGTCTCTATAGGGTCTGTAGATTCTCTATACGGTCTCTATATGGTCCCTAGGGTCTCTATAGGGTCTCTGTAGGGTTCCTAGGGTCTCTATAGGTTCCCTAGGGTCTCTATAGGGTCTCTATAGGGTCTCTAGGGTCTCTCTAGGGTCTCTATAGGGTCTCTAGGGTCTCTATAGGGTCTCTTTAGGGTCTCTAGGGTCTCTATAGGGTCTCTATAGGGTCTCTAGGGTCTCTATAGGGTCTCTATAGGGTCCCTAGGGTCTCTATAGGGTCTCTATAGGGTCCCTAGGGTCTCTATAGGGTCTCTAGGGTCTCTCTAGGGTCTCTCTAGGGTCTCTAGGGTCTCTCTAGGGTCTCTATAGGGTCTCTAGGGTCTCTATAGGGTCTCTATAGGGTCTCTAGTGTCTCTATAGGGTCTCTATAGGGTCCCTAGGGTCTCTATAGGGTCTCTATAGGTTCCCTAGGGTCTCTATAGGGTCTCTAGGGTCTCTATACGGTCTCTATAGGGTCTCTATAGGGTCTCTAGGGTCTCTATAGGGTCTCTATAGGGTCCCTAGGATCTCTATACGGTCCCTAGGGTCTCTATAGGGTTCCTAGGGTCTCTATAGGGTCCCTAGGGTCTCTCTAGGGTCTCTATAGGGTCTCTAGGTTCTCTATACGGTCTCTATATGGTCCCTAGGGTCTCTATAGGGTCTCTGTAGGGTTCCTAGGGTCTCTATAGGTTCCCTAGGGTCTCTATAGGGTCTCTATAGGGTCTCTAGGGTCTCTCTAGGGACTCTATAGGGTCTCTAGGGTCTCTATAGGGTCTCTTTAGGGTCTCTAGGGTCTCTATAGGGTCTCTATAGGGTCTCTAGGGTCTCTATAGGGTCTCTATAGGGTCCCTAGGGTCTCTATAGGGTCTCTATAGGGTCCCTAGGGTCTGTATAGGGTCTCTAGGGTCTCTCTAGGGTCCCTATAGGGTCTCTAGGGTCTCTCTAGGGTCTCTATAGGGTCTCTAGGGTCTCTATAGGGTCTCTATAGGGTCTCTAGTGTCTCTATAGGTTCTCTATAGGGTCCCTAGGGTCTCTATAGGGTCTCTATAGGGTCTCTAGGGTCTCTATAGGGTCTCGATAGGGTCCCTAGGGTCTCTATAGGGTCTCTAGGGTCTCTATAGGGTCTCTATAGGGTCCCTAGGGTCTCTATACGGTCTCTATAGGGTTCCTAGGGTCTCTATAGGGTCCCTAGGGTCTCTATAGGGTCTCTATAGGGTTCCTAGGGTCTCTATAGGGTCTCTAGTGTCTCTATACGGTCTCTATAGGGTCTCTATAGGGTCTCTAGGGTCTCTATAGGGTCTCTATAGGGTCCCTAGGATCTCTATAGGGTCCCTAGGGTCTCTATAGGGTTCCTAGGGTCTCTATAGGGTCCCTAGGGTCTCTCTAGGGTCTCTATAGGGTCTCTATAGGGTCCCTAGGGTCTCTATAGGGTCTCTATAGGGTTCCTAGGGTCTCTATAGGTTCCCTAGGGTCTCTATAGGGTCTCTATAGGGTCCCTAGGGTCTCTCTAGGGTCTCTATAGGGTCTCTAGGTTCTCTATACGGTCTCTATATGGTCCCTAGGGTCTCTATAGGGTCTCTGTAGGGTTCCTAGGGTCTCTATAGGTTCCCTAGGGTCTCTATAGGTTCTCTATAGGGTCTCTAGGGTCTCTCTAGGGTCTCTATAGGGTCTCTAGGGTCTCTATAGGGTCTCTTTAGGGTCTCTAGGGTCTCTATAGGGTCTCTATAGGGTCTCTAGGGTCTCTATAGGGTCTCTATAGGGTCCCTAGGGTCTCTATAGGGTCTCTATAGGGTTCCTAGTGTCTCTATAGGGTCCCTAGGGTCTGTATAGGGTCTCGAGGGTCTCTCTAGGGTCCCTATAGGTTCTCTAGGGTCTCTCTAGGGTCTCTATAGGGTCTCTAGGGTCTCTATAGGGTCTCTATAGGGTCTCTAGTGTCTCTATATGTTCTCTATAGGGTCCCTAGGGTCTCTATAGGGTCTCTATAGGGTCTCTAGGGTCTCTATAGGGTCTCGATAGGGTCCCTAGGGTCTCTATACGGTCTCTATAGGGTTCCTAGAGTCTCTATAGGGTCTCTATAGGGTCCCTAGGGTCTCTATAGGGTCTCTATAGGGTTCCTAGGGTCTCTATAGGGTCCCTAGGGTCTCTATAGGGTCTCTAGGTTCTCTCTAGGGTCTCTCTAGGGTCTCTAGGGTCTCTCTAGGGTCTCTATAGGGTCTCTAGGGTCTCTCTAGGGTCTCTATAGGGTCTCTAGTGTCTCTATAGGGTCTCTATAGGGTCCCTAGGGTCTCTATAGGGTCTCTATAGGTTCCCTAGGGTCTCTATAGGGTCTCTAGGGTCTCTATACGGTCTCTATAGGGTCTCTATAGGGTCTCTAGGGTCTCTATAGGGTCTCTATAGGGTCCCTAGGATCTCTATACGGTCCCTAGGGTCTCTATAGGGTTCCTAGGGTCTCTATAGGGTCCCTAGGGTCTCTCTAGGGTCTCTATAGGGTCTCTAGGTTCTCTATACGGTCTCTATATGGTCCCTAGGGTCTCTATAGGGTCTCTGTAGGGTTCCTAGGGTCTCTATAGGTTCCCTAGGGTCTCTATAGGGTCTCTATAGGGTCTCTAGGGTCTCTCTAGGGTCTCTATAGGGTCTCTAGGGTCTCTATAGGGGTCTCTTTAGGGTCTCTAGGGTCTCTATAGGGTCTCTATAGGGTCTCTAGGGTCTCTATAGGGTCTCTATAGGGTCCCTAGGGTCTCTATAGGGTCTCTATAGGGTTCCTAGGGTCTCTATTGGGTCCCTAGGGTCTGTATAGGGTCTCTAGGGTCTCTCTAGGGTCCCTATAGGGTCTCTAGGGTCTCTCTAGGGTCTCTATAGGGTCTCTAGGGTCTCTATAGGGTCTCTATAGGGTCTCTAGTGTCTCTATAGGTTCTCTATAGGGTCCCTAGGGTCTCTATAGGGTCTCTATAGGGTCTCTAGGGTCTCTATAGGGTCTCGATAGGGTCCCTAGGGTCTCTATAGGGTCTCTAGGGTCTCTATAGGGTCTCTATAGGGTCCCTAGGGTCTCTATACGGTCTCTATAGGGTTCCTAGGGTCTCTATAGGGTCTCTATAGGGTCCCTAGGGTCTCTATAGGGTCTCTATAGGGTTCCTAGGGTCTCTATAGGGTCCCTAGGGTCTCTATAGGGTCTCTAGGGTCTCTCTAGGGTCTCTCTAGGGTCTCTAGGGTCTCTCTAGGGTCTCTATAGGGTCTCTAGGGTCTCTATAGGGTCTCTATAGGGTCTCTAGTGTCTCTATAGGGTCTCTATAGGGTCCCTAGGGTCTCTATAGGGTCTCTATAGGTTCCCTAGGGTCTCTATAGGGTCTCTAGGGTCTCTATACGGTCTCTATAGGGTCTCTATAGGGTCTCTAGGGTCTCTATAGGGTCTCTATAGGGTCCCTAGGATCTCTATAGGGTCCCTAGGGTCTCTATAGGGTTCCTAGGGTCTCTATAGGGTCCCTAGGGTCTCTCTAGGGTCTCTATAGGGTCTGTAGATTCTCTATACGGTCTCTATATGGTCCCTAGGGTCTCTATAGGGTCTCTGTAGGGTTCCTAGGGTCTCTATAGGTTCCCTAGGGTCTCTATAGGGTCTCTATAGGGTCTCTAGGGTCTCTCTAGGGTCTCTATAGGGTCTCTAGGGTCTCTATAGGGTCTCTTTAGGGTCTCTAGGGTCTCTATAGGGTCTCTATAGGGTCTCTAGGGTCTCTATAGGGTCTCTATAGGGTCCCTAGGGTCTCTATAGGGTCTCTATAGGGTCCCTAGGGTCTCTATAGGGTCTCTAGGGTCTCTCTAGGGTCTCTCTAGGGTCTCTAGGGTCTCTCTAGGGTCTCTATAGGGTCTCTAGGGTCTCTATAGGGTCTCTATAGGGTCTCTAGTGTCTCTATAGGGTCTCTATAGGGTCCCTAGGGTCTCTATAGGGTCTCTATAGGTTCCCTAGGGTCTCTATAGGGTCTCTAGGGTCTCTATACGGTCTCTATAGGGTCTCTATAGGGTCTCTAGGGTCTCTATAGGGTCTCTATAGGGTCCCTAGGATCTCTATACGGTCCCTAGGGTCTCTATAGGGTTCCTAGGGTCTCTATAGGGTCCCTAGGGTCTCTCTAGGGTCTCTATAGGGTCTCTAGGTTCTCTATACGGTCTCTATATGGTCCCTAGGGTCTCTATAGGGTCTCTGTAGGGTTCCTAGGGTCTCTATAGGTTCCCTAGGGTCTCTATAGGGTCTCTATAGGGTCTCTAGGGTCTCTCTAGGGACTCTATAGGGTCTCTAGGGTCTCTATAGGGTCTCTTTAGGGTCTCTAGGGTCTCTATAGGGTCTCTATAGGGTCTCTAGGGTCTCTATAGGGTCTCTATAGGGTCCCTAGGGTCTCTATAGGGTCTCTATAGGGTCCCTAGGGTCTGTATAGGGTCTCTAGGGTCTCTCTAGGGTCCCTATAGGGTCTCTAGGGTCTCTCTAGGGTCTCTATAGGGTCTCTAGGGTCTCTATAGGGTCTCTATAGGGTCTCTAGTGTCTCTATAGGTTCTCTATAGGGTCCCTAGTGTCTCTATAGGGTCTCTATAGGGTCTCTAGGGTCTCTATAGGGTCTCGATAGGGTCCCTAGGGTCTCTATAGGGTCTCTAGGGTCTCTATAGGGTCTCTATAGGGTCCCTAGGGTCTCTATACGGTCTCTATAGGGTTCCTAGGGTCTCTATAGGGTCTCTATAGGGTCCCTAGGGTCTCTATAGGGTCTCTATAGGGTTCCTAGGGTCTCTATAGGGTCTCTAGTGTCTCTATACGGTCTCTATAGGGTCTCTATAGGGTCTCTAGGGTCTCTATAGGGTCTCTATAGGGTCCCTAGGATCTCTATAGGGTCCCTAGGGTCTCTATAGGGTTCCTAGGGTCTCTATAGGGTCCCTAGGGTCTCTCTAGGGTCTCTATAGGGTCTCTATAGGGTCCCTAGGGTCTCTATAGGGTCTCTATAGGGTTCCTAGGGTCTCTATAGGTTCCCTAGGGTCTCTATAGGGTCTCTATAGGGTCTCTAGGGTCTCTCTTGGGTCTCTATAGGGTCTCTAGGGTCTCTATAGGGTCTCTATAGGGTCTCTATAGGGTTCCTAGTGTCTCTATAGGGTCCCTCGGGTCTCTATATGGTCCCTAGGGTCTCTCTAGGGTCTCTATAGGGTCTCGAGGGTCTCTCTAGGGTCTCTATAGGGTCTCTAGGGTCTCTATACGGTCTCTATAGGGTCTCTAGGGTCTCTATAGGGTCTCTATAGGGTCCCTAGGGTCTCTATACGGTCTCTATAGGGTTCCTAGGGTCTCTATAGGGTCTCTATAGGGTCCCTAGGGTCTCTATAGGGTCTCTATAGGGTCCCTAGGGTCTCTATAGGGTCTCTAGGGTCTCTCTAGGGTCTCTCTAGGGTCTCTAGGGTCTCTCTAGGGTCTCTATAGGGTCTCTAGGGTCTCTATAGGGTCTCTATAGGGTCTCTAGTGTCTCTATAGGGTCTCTATAGGGTCCCTAGGGTCTCTATAGGGTCTCTATAGGTTCCCTAGGGTCTCTATAGGGTCTCTAGGGTCTCTATACGGTCTCTATAGGGTCTCTATAGGGTCTCTAGGGTCTCTATAGGGTCTCTATAGGGTCCCTAGGATCTCTATAGGGTCCCTAGGGTCTCTATAGGGTTCCTAGGGTCTCTATAGGGTCCCTAGGGTCTCTCTAGGGTCTCTATAGGGTCTCTAGGTTCTCTATACGGTCTCTATATGGTCCCTAGGGTCTCTATAGGGTCTCTGTAGGGTTCCTAGGGTCTCTATAGGTTCCCTAGGGTCTCTATAGGGTCTCTATAGGGTCTCTAGGGTCTCTCTAGGGTCTCTATAGGGTCTCTAGGGTCTCTATAGGGTCTCTTTAGGGTCTCTAGGGTCTCTATAGGGTCTCTATAGGGTCTCTAGGGTCTCTATAGGGTCTCTATAGGGTCCCTAGGGTCTCTATAGGGTCTCTATAGGGTTCCTAGGGTCTCTATAGGGTCCCTAGGGTCTGTATAGGGTCTCTAGGGTCTCTCTAGGGTCCCTATAGGTTCTCTAGGGTCTCTCTAGGGTCTCTATAGGGTCTCTAGGGTCTCTATAGGGTCTCTATAGGGTCTCTAGTGTCTCTATAGGTTCTCTATAGGGTCCCTAGGGTCTCTATAGGGTCTCTATAGGGTCTCTAGGGTCTCTATAGGGTCTCGATAGGGTCCCTAGGGTCTCTATACGGTCTCTATAGGGTTCCTAGAGTCTCTATAGGGTCTCTATAGGGTCCCTAGTGTCTCTATAGGGTCTCTATAGGGTTCCTAGGGTCTCTATAGGGTCCCTAGGGTCTCTATAGGGTCTCTAGGGTCTCTCTAGGGTCTCTCTAGGGTCTCTAGGGTCTCTCTAGGGTCTCTATAGGGTCTCTAGGGTCTCTCTAGGGTCTCTATAGGGTCTCTAGTGTCTCTATAGGGTCTCTATAGGGTCCCTAGGGTCTCTATAGGGTCTCTATAGGTTCCCTAGGGTCTCTATAGGGTCTCTAGGGTCTCTATACGGTCTCTATAGGGTCTCTATAGGGTCTCTAGGGTCTCTATAGGGTCTCTATAGGGTCCCTAGGGTCTCTATAGGGTCTCTATAGGGTTCCTAGGGTCTCTATTGGGTCCCTAGGGTCTGTATAGGGTCTCTAGGGTCTCTCTAGGGTCCCTATAGGGTCTCTAGGGTCTCTCTAGGGTCTCTATAGGGTCTCTAGGGTCTCTATAGGGTCTCTATAGGGTCTCTAGTGTCTCTATAGGTTCTCTATAAGGGTCCCTAGGGTCTCTATAGGGTCTCTATAGGGTCTCTAGGGTCTCTATAGGGTCTCGATAGGGTCCCTAGGGTCTCTATAGGGTCTCTAGGGTCTCTATAGGGTCTCTATAGGGTCCCTAGGGTCTCTATACGGTCTCTATAGGGTTCCTAGGGTCTCTATAGGGTCTCTATAGGGTCCCTAGGGTCTCTATAGGGTCTCTATAGGGTTCCTAGGGTCTCTATAGGGTCCCTAGGGTCTCTATAGGGTCTCTAGGGTCTCTCTAGGGTCTCTCTAGGGTCTCTAGGGTCTCTCTAGGGTCTCTATAGGGTCTCTAGGGTCTCTATAGGGTCTCTATAGGGTCTCTAGTGTCTCTATAGGGTCTCTATAGGGTCCCTAGGGTCTCTATAGGGTCTCTATAGGTTCCCTAGGGTCTCTATAGGGTCTCTAGGGTCTCTATACGGTCTCTATAGGGTCTCTATAGGGTCTCTAGGGTCTCTATAGGGTCTCTATAGGGTCCCTAGGATCTCTATAGGGTCCCTAGGGTCTCTATAGGGTTCCTAGGGTCTCTATAGGGTCCCTAGGGTCTCTCTAGGGTCTCTATAGGGTCTGTAGATTCTCTATACGGTCTCTATATGGTCCCTAGGGTCTCTATAGGGTCTCTGTAGGGTTCCTAGGGTCTCTATAGGTTCCCTAGGGTCTCTATAGGGTCTCTATAGGGTCTCTAGGGTCTCTCTAGGGTCTCTATAGGGTCTCTAGGGTCTCTATAGGGTCTCTTTAGGGTCTCTAGGGTCTCTATAGGGTCTCTATAGGGTCTCTAGGGTCTCTATAGGGTCTCTATAGGGTCCCTAGGGTCTCTATAGGGTCTCTATAGGGTCCCTAGGGTCTCTATAGGGTCTCTAGGGTCTCTCTAGGGTCTCTCTAGGGTCTCTAGGGTCTCTCTAGGGTCTCTATAGGGTCTCTAAGGTCTCTATAGGGTCTCTATAGGGTCTCTAGTGTCTCTATAGGGTCTCTATAGGGTCCCTAGGGTCTCTATAGGGTCTCTATAGGTTCCCTAGGGTCTCTATAGGGTCTCTAGGGTCTCTATACGGTCTCTATAGGGTCTCTATAGGGTCTCTAGGGTCTCTATAGGGTCTCTATAGGGTCCCTAGGATCTCTATACGGTCCCTAGGGTCTCTATAGGGTTCCTAGGGTCTCTATAGGGTCCCTAGGGTCTCTCTAGGGTCTCTATAGGGTCTCTAGGTTCTCTATACGGTCTCTATATGGTCCCTAGGGTCTCTATAGGGTCTCTGTAGGGTTCCTAGGGTCTCTATAGGTTCCCTAGGGTCTCTATAGGGTCTCTATAGGGTCTCTAGGGTCTCTCTAGGGACTCTATAGGGTCTCTAGGGTCTCTATAGGGTCTCTTTAGGGTCTCTAGGGTCTCTATAGGGTCTCTATAGGGTCTCTAGGGTCTCTATAGGGTCTCTATAGGGTCCCTAGGGTCTCTATAGGGTCTCTATAGGGTCCCTAGGGTCTGTATAGGGTCTCTAGGGTCTCTCTAGGGTCCCTATAGGGTCTCTAGGGTCTCTCTAGGTCTCTATAGGGTCTCTAGGGTCTCTATAGGGTCTCTATAGGGTCTCTAGTGTCTCTATAGGTTCTCTATAGGGTCCCTAGGGTCTCTATAGGGTCTCTATAGGGTCTCTAGGGTCTCTATAGGGTCTCGATAGGGTCCCTAGGGTCTCTATAGGGTCTCTAGGGTCTCTATAGGGTCTCTATAGGGTCCCTAGGGTCTCTATACGGTCTCTATAGGGTTCCTAGGGTCTCTATAGGGTCTCTATAGGGTCCCTAGGGTCTCTATAGGGTCTCTATAGGGTTCCTAGGGTCTCTATAGGGTCTCTAGTGTCTCTATACGGTCTCTATAGGGTCTCTATAGGGTCTCTAGGGTCTCTATAGGGTCTCTATAGGGTCCCTAGGATCTCTATAGGGTCCCTAGGGTCTCTATAGGGTTCCTAGGGTCTCTATAGGGTCCCTAGGGTCTCTCTAGGGTCTCTATAGGGTCTCTATAGGGTCCCTAGGGTCTCTATAGGGTCTCTATAGGGTTCCTAGGGTCTCTATAGGTTCCCTAGGGTCTCTATAGGGTCTCTATAGGGTCTCTAGGGTCTCTCTTGGGTCTCTATAGGGTCTCTAGGGTCTCTATAGGGTCTCTATAGGGTCTCTATAGGGTTCCTAGGGTCTCTATAGGGTCCCTCGGGTCTCTATATGGTCCCTAGGGTCTCTCTAGGGTCTCTATAGGGTCTCGAGGGTCTCTCTAGGGTCTCTATAGGGTCTCTAGGGTCTCTATACGGTCTCTATAGGGTCTCTAGGGTCTCTATAGGGTCTCTATAGGGTCCCTAGGGTCTCTATACGGTCTCTATAGGGTTCCTAGGGTCTCTATAGGGTCTCTATAGGGTCCCTAGGGTCTCTATAGGGTCTCTATAGGGTCCCTAGGGTCTCTATAGGGTCTCTAGGGTCTCTCTAGGGTCTCTCTAGGGTCTCTAGGGTCTCTCTAGGGTCTCTATAGGGTCTCTAGGGTCTCTATAGGGTCTCTATAGGGTCTCTAGTGTCTCTATAGGGTCTCTATAGGGTCCCTAGGGTCTCTATAGGGTCTCTATAGGTTCCCTAGGGTCTCTATAGGGTCTCTAGGGTCTCTATACGGTCTCTATAGGGTCTCTATAGGGTCTCTAGGGTCTCTATAGGGTCTCTATAGGGTCCCTAGGATCTCTATAGGGTCCCTAGGGTCTCTATAGGGTTCCTAGGGTCTCTATAGGGTCCCTAGGGTCTCTCTAGGGTCTCTATAGGGTCTCTAGGTTCTCTATACGGTCTCTATATGGTCCCTAGGGTCTCTATAGGGTCTCTGTAGGGTTCCTAGGGTCTCTATAGGTTCCCTAGGGTCTCTATAGGGTCTCTATAGGGTCTCTAGGGTCTCTCTAGGGTCTCTATAGGGTCTCTAGGGTCTCTATAGGGTCTCTTTAGGGTCTCTAGGGTCTCTATAGGGTCTCTATAGGGTCTCTAGGGTCTCTATAGGGTCTCTATAGGGTCTCTAGGGTCTCTATAGGGTCTCTATAGGGTTCCTAGGGTCTCTATAGGGTCCCTAGGGTCTGTATAGGGTCTCTAGGGTCTCTCTAGGGTCCCTATAGGTTCTCTAGGGTCTCTCTAGGGTCTCTATAGGGTCTCTAGGGTCTCTATAGGGTCTCTATAGGGTCTCTAGTGTCTCTATAGGTTCTCTATAGGGTCCCTAGGGTCTCTATAGGGTCTCTATAGGGTCTCTAGGGTCTCTATAGGGTCTCGATAGGGTCCCTAGGGTCTCTATACGGTCTCTATAGGGTTCCTAGAGTCTCTATAGGGTCTCTATAGGGTCCCTAGGGTCTCTATAGGGTCTCTATAGGGTTCCTAGGGTCTCTATAGGGTCCCTAGGGTCTCTATAGGGTCTCTAGGGTCTCTCTAGGGTCTCTCTAGGGTCTCTAGGGTCTCTCTAGGGTCTCTATAGGGTCTCTAGGGTCTCTCTAGGGTCTCTATAGGGTCTCTAGTGTCTCTATAGGGTCTCTATAGGGTCCCTAGGGTCTCTATAGGGTCTCTATAGGTTCCCTAGGGTCTCTATAGGGTCTCTAGGGTCTCTATACGGTCTCTATAGGGTCTCTATAGGGTCTCTAGGGTCTCTATAGGGTCTCTATAGGGTCCCTAGGATCTCTATACGGTCCCTAGTGTCTCTATAGGGTTCCTAGGGTCTCTATAGGGTCCCTAGGGTCTCTCTAGGGTCTCTATAGGGTCTCTAGGTTCTCTATACGGTCTCTATATGGTCCCTAGGGTCTCTATAGGGTCTCTGTAGGGTTCCTAGGGTCTCTATAGGTTCCCTAGGGTCTCTATAGGGTCTCTATAGGGTCTCTAGGGTCTCTCTAGGGTCTCTATAGGGTCTCTAGGGTCTCTATAGGGTCTCTTTAGGGTCTCTAGGGTCTCTATAGGGTCTCTATAGGGTCTCTAGGGTCTCTATAGGGTCTCTATAGGGTCCCTAGGGTCTCTATAGGGTCTCTATAGGGTTCCTAGGGTCTCTATAGGGTCCCTAGGGTCTGTATAGGGTCTCTAGGGTCTCTCTAGGGTCCCTATAGGGTCTCTAGGGTCTCTCTAGGGTCTCTATAGGGTCTCTAGGGTCTCTATAGGGTCTCTATAGGGTCTCTAGTGTCTCTATAGGTTCTCTATAGGGTCCCTAGGGTCTCTATAGGGTCTCTATAGGGTCTCTAGGGTCTCTATAGGGTCTCGATAGGGTCCCTAGGGTCTCTATAGGGTCTCTAGGGTCTCTATAGGGTCTCTATAGGGTCCCTAGGGTCTCTATACGGTCTCTATAGGGTTCCTAGGGTCTCTATAGGGTCTCTATAGGGTCCCTAGTGTCTCTATAGGGTCTCTATAGGGTTCCTAGGGTCTCTATAGGGTCCCTAGGGTCTCTATAGGGTCTCTAGGGTCTCTCTAGGGTCTCTCTAGGGTCTCTAGGGTCTCTCTAGGGTCTCTATAGGGTCTCTAGGGTCTCTATAGGGTCTCTATAGGGTCTCTAGTGTCTCTATAGGGTCTCTATAGGGTCCCTAGGGTCTCTATAGGGTCTCTATAGGTTCCCTAGGGTCTCTATAGGGTCTCTAGGGTCTCTATACGGTCTCTATAGGGTCTCTATAGGTTCTCTAGGGTCTCTATAGGGTCTCTATAGGGTCCCTAGGATCTCTATAGGGTCCCTAGGGTCTCTATAGGGTTCCTAGGGTCTCTATAGGGTCCCTAGGGTCTCTCTAGGGTCTCTATAGGGTCTGTAGGTTCTCTATACGGTCTCTATATGGTCCCTAGGGTCTCTATAGGTTCTCTGTAGGGTTCCTAGGGTCTCTATAGGTTCCCTAGGGTCTCTATAGGGTCTCTATAGGGTCTCTAGGGTCTCTCTAGGGTCTCTATAGGGTCTCTAGGGTCTCTATAGGGTCTCTTTAGGGTCTCTAGGGTCTCTATAGGGTCTCTATAGGGTCTCTAGGGTCTCTATAGGGTCTCTATAGGGTCCCTAGGGTCTCTATAGGGTCTCTATAGGGTCCCTAGGGTCTCTATAGGGTCTCTAGGGTCTCTCTAGGGTCTCTCTAGGGTCTCTAGGGTCTCTCTAGGGTCTCTATAGGGTCTCTAGGGTCTCTATAGGGTCTCTATAGGGTCTCTAGTGTCTCTATAGGGTCTCTATAGGGTCCCTAGGGTCTCTATAGGGTCTCTATAGGTTCCCTAGGGTCTCTATAGGGTCTGTAGGGTCTCTATACGGTCTCTATAGGGTCTCTATAGGGTCTCTAGGGTCTCTATAGGGTCTCTATAGGGTCCCTAGGATCTCTATACGGTCCCTAGGGTCTCTATAGGGTTCCTAGGGTCTCTATAGGGTCCCTAGGGTCTCTCTAGGGTCTCTATAGGGTCTCTAGGTTCTATATACGGTCTCTATATGGTCCCTAGGGTCTCTATAGGGTCTCTGTAGGGTTCCTAGGGTCTCTATAGGTTCCCTAGGGTCTCTATAGGGTCTCTATAGGGTCTCTAGGGTCTCTCTAGGGTCTCTATAGGGTCTCTAGGGTCTCTATAGGGTCTCTTTAGGGTCTCTAGGGTCTCTATAGGGTCTCTATAGGGTCTCTAGGGTCTCTATAGGGTCTCTATAGGGTCCCTAGGGTCTCTATAGGGTCTCTATAGGGTTCCTAGGGTCTCTATAGGGTCCCTAGGGTCTGTATAGGGTCTCTAGGGTCTCTCTAGGGTCCCTATAGGGTCTCTAGGGTCTCTCTAGGGTCTCTATAGGGTCTCTAGGGTCTCTATAGGGTCTCTATAGGGTCTCTAGTGTTTCTATAGGGTCTCTATAGGGTCCCTAGGGTCTCTATAGGGTCTCTATAGGGTCTCTATAGGGTCCCTAGGGTCTCTATACGGTCTCTATAGGGTTCCTAGGGTCTCTATAGGGTCTCTATAGGGTCCCTAGGGTCTCTATAGGGTCTCTAGGGTCTCTATATGGTCTCTATAGGGTTCCTAGGGTCTCTAGGGTCTCTCTAGGTTCTCTCTATGTGGGAATCGCCTGGAGACGAGCTCATCCGATGATGACCAACAAGTCTCATTTATTGCTAAGCAGATCGATACTTATAGACCTTGCTTGCATGTTTATAGTTTGGTTACAGAGAGATCATTGGCTCACAGCTTTTACATGTTACAAGATCATTGGCTCACAGCTTTTACATGTTACAAGATCATTGGTTTGTAGCTTCTACATTTTTGCAGCTACACCGTGCACCCCCCCACCAGCCTCCTTCTCATGCACTTATCCCTTAGTGGCCTTGGCTGTGATTGGTCATAGTATGTTGCTGTTTGCCGGTGTCCTTCAGTTCCTCATTATCTGGCCTGAGAGGTTTGCACCATGTTCTACACAGATGTCTTGTTCCAGCTCGGTGATGGGAGCGTGACCTTTGACCTTTTTTCGACAAGCCAATCCTCCACAATTCCCCCTTTTTCTTTATAAAGGGATAAGGACTGAGTCAGGAGTCGTTGTAAACAAGCAGATCAACATTGCAAAGCATAACAAAGCAACAAACCCCCTATAACTATGAGACCTATAACAGCGAAGCAGCTTGTAAAGCAAACGTATATGCAGCTCTATGAAGTGAAACTTCTAAAATCAGCTAAATATTTCTGAAGCGCTATAAGCGGGTTACATAAAAGATAATTTGGCAGACTATACAAAAGGTCTTTGTTTCAGCTAACTCTGGCTAAGATGCCTTATAGACTGACAACCACCACAATGCAATTCTACTGTAGGCTCACACTGATGACAAAGCTACAGAGTTATCGAAGCACTTGTTGTATCACCAATCTCAGTTGTACCACTATATGCCTGTGGCCATGGACCGGATCTAGGAGGGCGACCGTGCTCAATGAAAGCTCTGTGTTGATTAAGGAGTTCAGTTCTTCTATTAGTGGCTGTAGCGCTCGGCGCAAGCAACGCTCCTCCCGGGCCTGCGAGTCAGGGTCCATACACTCGCTCGGAGACGCCGTCACTGGAGCTTCTGCAACAGCCGGTCTTAGCCACTTGGATGGTACCCACAAGGGTCCTGCAGGAGCACAAACACAGGCAGAACCACGGCCCAGATATATTACTTCTGCCGGTCCCTGCCACAAATCTGTATTAGGATCTCAATAGTACGCCTTAAAAGAAGGCTTTACCTTCTGTTTGTACAAAGTGCTTAATAACCGCTGGAGTTTGTTCATCACCAAAGATGCATAAATAATTTAACGTAATTTCACCCATATAATCAGCATCGATGACCCCTGGAACAATGAATAGTCCTTTCAACGCAGATGATGATCTCCCCAGTAGCAAGGCTAGTCTCATAGATTCTTTTAACGATTCTGGACCTAGCTGGACTTGAGCCTCCTTAGTGGAGAACTGTCCAGTTCCCATCAGGTGTTGTAACTGCACCCCAGTCAGGGGATCTCCCTGGCCTCGCTGAACTGCAACTGCCTCTTGACAGGCTTCCTGCCAATACATGTTCCATAACAACAACTGCGAAGGGGTGAGGATCAATTTCACAATACTTTTAATATAACAGCAAATCTGTTCCCCAGATATATGACAACATCTGCCTAGTGGGTTCAGACTGAACGCCTGTAGAAATAACAGTTTGCCTTTACTGAGAGAGCAGTTTCAGTTTAAGGGAGACATTTCAGCATTTACTGCCTGACCTTGAGCGTTAATCTGGTACTGAACAGGAAAGGCGAGAATCTTTTCCTGCAACAATCAAAATCATTGTTTGACAGGGCCTCTCTCTGAACAGATTTCCAGTCCATCACCTGGATTCGCATTTGTCTGCCTGTGCTCTGCAACTTTACCTTCCTTCCTTCTCACAGCAGCCTGCTCGGCAGCAGCTACAGCTGCCTGCCTGCTTCAGCAGCAGCCATCAATACCTGTCAGCAACCGCACTTTTGCGTTAACCCTTTCTTGCCTGAAATGTTAAACCACTACCTGTTAAAGACTTTTACATGAACACGATAACAAAGAAAATACATAGCACACCATCTGCTCTCATCACACACACACACACACATACGTATGCATATGGGATCCCGCAAGCACATTTCACACAACTACAGTGTTTGAAACACAAAATCCAGACAATCATTACTCCCACTACACAGTCCCACGTACAGAACGTGGCATAAGGACTCTGTGAAGACTACCAGGAAACCAGCTCCAACAAGCATCATCGCAGTGCGAGGTGGCAGGCTCAGCCCTAGCGAGCGTCCCCGCAGAGGCTCTGCCTCCCTCACATCGCGTGAGGTTTGGGCTTTTATACTGATCAAAATGCACACTCATTCTGACACAGGTGGCCAGTCTATGTCAGAAGAAGTGGCCAGCAATATCTATAAAGGTTTCCAAGCATCAATAGAATCATAGACATATTTGCTAACTTCTAGTACATGAGTATCACAGAGAGACTGTATCAAATGAGTTGTATATGGGACCTCAAGTCCACGGTCCGCCACAGTCCTCCCGATACCCCTGATAAGGGCATACGAGAGACCTTTCCACCGCAGGTCTTGATCCAGCACATACATCACAGGGAAAGCACACAATACATCTGCATCCCACACCCATCTCGCTTCTCCCTTTACAGCTGCCCATTTATCATGAGGATCTGGGGGATATAAATTAGGCTTCTTTTCCGGCTCCATGTCAAAAGGACCATCCAGGTCAGCATCAGAATCAACAGGCGTCAGAACCTCAGGAGCAGCAACAGCAGCCTGATGAGCACGCACAGGCTCCTTCTTGGGGTCAATAGGGCTCGGGTCAAAAAGACTGTCTTCATCTCTGTCCTCAGTCTTTGCAGACACGGTGGCAACTGGCAGAGGCTCAGGGGTGGCCAGGGGTGGGGGGAAGCAATGTGGGGGGCTACTTGTGTCATCACGCGGGTCCCCCTCGCGTTCTGTCCTCCGTTTCCCTGTAGTCTTCGGCAAGCGGCAGGGCAGTGAGCAGCAGATTGGCATTGAGGACACCAGACTGCTCCAGCGGGGCAGTTTCGCCGGAGGTGGCCCTGCTGGCCGCATCGGAAACAGCGGACTCTCAGAGCTTTTGCTGGTACTGCTTGGCTGGGCGAGTGGAGAGGAGCGAGGGCTGCGAACACTTGGTTTCGGGATGTTTGTGCTTGTGCTTTCAATCCCTCTCCTAATTCTTTGATGGCATTCACTAACATAGCCTGATTACCGGTAGGGACTTGCCGGCTCGTTCTAATGACTCCTCAACACTCCAATTCCCTGGCAGTGTCACTATGAGATTTTGAACAACGCTGTTTCTGTTTTGCAAGACATACTGCTTTAAGGTAGCTCCTTGCATATATTCCGGCACCCCAGCTGATTTTATGGCTGTGGCTACTCTGTCTACAAAGGAACCTAATGGCTCGTCCCGGCCCTGCCTCAGGGACATATTGGAGGGCAATCCACCAGGGGCCTTCATTCGATCTATGGTGCACCGGGCCATGGCCATTGTCTCCCTGATTTTACCAGGCCCTAAGAGGGCCTGCGCCTCTGTGCGTAGAAAAGGACCCAACCCCATCAGCTCGGGGATAGTCAGCCCGTATAAAGGATCCCCGGGGTGGCGTTGTTCAGCCACTGATTCTTGGCAAAATGCTTGCCAGTGTGCGTTAAATAACAACTGCTGATGTGGGGTGAATATGAGGCGGGTGAGACTCTTGACATCATTGGGGAGTAACAGCCCCCCCCCCAGATATAATCCAACATTCGTTTAGCGGGCTCCCCCTGAATACCACATTCGCTCCAATCTAACGGTGTAATACTAGCTGTAAGGCCACCCTGAGGCCCCTGCTGACAGGTCACCGGGAATGCCTGTAACATATCAGCGGCAGCCTCAAGACCCCCCTCCTGGGCAGCCTGTGCGGCTATCTTTTTCCATGTACGTTCACGATCAATACCCATGCCCTTGTTGCCAACTTGCAGGTTTCCCTCCTCCACCAGCTCACCCACGTCCCCAGATTCTGCGCTCCCGGGGGGCAGCTTTTCAGCCGGACCCGGGGAAGCAAGGACCGAGGAGGAGGGAGAGCCGGTGGGCGGTTTTTCAGCCGGACCCCAGGAAACAAGGACCAGCGGGGGGGGGCGGTGGGCGGTATATAAACCGTATTGGTGAGGGGCGGCAAGGGCCACGGGTCTCCCGCCCCCCCCCCCCCCCGAGGTGTTAGAGGAGACCGCGCCGAGCCGCTCAGTGATGGCTTTCGCCGCCTTCTGCTCGGCACGGCGCTGATCTAACGCGTCAGCAACTACCCGCCAGGTTTTTCCCAACTGCTTTGCTGTTTTATCACCGTCAAGGGTGGCTGCCCACAGCTTATCTCCTACTTTCTGCCACTCGTCACTGTCAAAGATCGTATTCGGGTCGAGGAAACAACCTTTCGCTACTCCATAAGCTATCACTCCCGCTAATTCCTTCTTTAACTCCTTCTCCTTAATACCACGCTTTTCTAAAAAGCAATTTAATAAATTTAGGGCAGCTTGCCTCTCCATACCCCCTTTTAAGGTACTCGCGCTCCGTTGCCCTACGAGGCTTCGGCTGCTCCTCCTCCTTGGTGCAATGCTGCTGATGCAGCCACTGCAAGTCCGGCGGCGCCCAGATCCCATCTATACGGTCGTCCTTTCGCACGATGCGCCGCTTTGACCCTCCGGGGCAAGATCGGAGCCAAGTGCCACTTTTTCACGGCCGTGGTGTCGGTACCCTCCGCTCCGTGTTCAAATCACGTCGGGGTCACCATTTGTCGTGAAAGGAAGACTTGGACGACTCAATATGAGTTAACAGCAAGCTTCGTTTATTGGGCTTTTACCTTTGGTTAATATAACAGTGAATATGCAAATACTAGGCACTTGATTGGTTCTGGCACAAATAAGGCATTGTGTAAGCTCTATATTTTTGCAGCTACACCGTGCACCCCCCCACCATCCTCCTTCTCATGCACTTATCACTTAGTGGCCTTGGCTGTGATTGCTCATAGTACGTTGCTGTTTGCCGGTGTCCTTCATTTCCTCATTATCTGGCCTGAGAGGTTTGCACCATGTTCTACACAGACGTCTTGTTTCAGCTCGGTGATGGGAACGTGAGCTTTTGACCTTTTTCGACAAGCCAATCCTCCACAGGAGGATAGTGGGGTTAGTCCGTTTTTGCAAACACTCTGGTCATTTTTCTCTATTGCACTGCTAGGTTGCAGAATCCATGAGAGTCCTAGTCCTAGTCCGTTTGGGACAGGCAAAGCGAGCACGATGTTGAGGATACTTGGAGGAGGCAGAAGGTTATGATAGGTCAGGTCGCTCTGGTCGGCTGGTGTGGTGGTGATGACGGCCAGGATAGTGTGTTCCCCTTTCTTTGTTTGCTTCTGGCAGATGATGAAGAGGATCTTGGTAACGGGTGTGGCATTGGTGAAGTCTGCTGCAGGAGTTCTGAGCAGGGAGGCTGCCTGAAGACCCATGGTACAATGCATGCTAAGTGAAGGTACTGGTTTTTTTTGGGGCAGGGGTGGGGGACAATGTCAGAATGGCAGGAAGGGCTTTGAAATATAGTGTTCCGATGTAGTATCTGAGTCAGAATGTCTGGAAGTCTCAGAACACACTTGGAGGGGCCTTGGAGAGGAATGGACAGCTGTAGTGAAGCTAGTACTTTAGAATCAAAAGCAAGGATATAAAGGTGCTATTTGTGCTGCTTAAGTCTGTGCTGTTGTGTCAGGGACAACAGGCAATGGTCTGTGGTGAAACACACAAGGGTGGGAAAGTACTGTTTGTTGTCTTTGGCTCTTTGCAGAGATAGCTGCTTTGGCTGTTTCATGACAAGTCCAGCTTTGTTTCCTCCCTGTAGAGTTCTGCTTTAGAACTGCATGAAGAAGTGTAACCCTTGCAGACCTTCCTAGATATTGTTGGCCACTTCATCTGATGTAGGATGGCCCCTTGCGTCGCAATGAGTATGCTTTTTTGTGAGTATGAAAGCCCAAGCCTCATGCTACGTGAGGGAGGGAGAAGGTCATCCTGCCCAGGTGACCGTTGCCTACATGGGGACATCCGCTAACGCTGAGCCTGCCACCTCACACCACTGTGACAGTTCTTGGACCTGGTTTGCTGATGGTCTTCACAGGGTCTTTGGGGTTGGTGAGCTAAGCAACCATGAAACCATACCCTTTACTGTATTCTTACTATGTCTGTATTTTCCTATATTAATAAGCCTATTGGCAGTTACATGCTTGTCTCTAGTTTTCTCTGACCTGAAGTTCTTGAGCTCTGGAACATAGGTGGTGGGTTTTTATAATCACACTGTAGCTGTTTATCCGTAATGATCTCTGTGACAGTTACCATTTGTCATAGCCTATGTTTGAGCAGCGGTAGGTGCAGGGATATAGTTTTGGCAAAAAGGGTGTTTAGGATGTTCCCGAGAACCCGGCTCCCACCGATTGATTATGACGAGGCAGGGGTAGGCGTGGCAGCGACAAGTGGAGGCGGAGTTTGTACCTGCGTGGCATGCAGCAGGGTGATGCATTTGGAATGCCTGAGAGCATGTATAGATGTGTGGAATCATGTGTGGGCGGTTCTAGGCTTAGGGGTTGTCTCTATGCGTGGGACGTGGGTTGTAGATTGAATTTTTTTTTTTCAGGTCTTTGGGTGTTTAGAAACAACAGTCACTGACAGAGGACTTTTTTTTCCCTCCCTCAGGTGAGTTTTTTTTTATTGTTTCCAGCCAGTCCATGATTTGATGTGCATCTCTGCCTATGTTTGAGTTGTGGTTGGTGCAGTTATGGGCTATTCAGGCAGGGTAATTTTGAGGCTTCGGCAAATTCAGTTGCTGAGAATTCATGAAGCCACTCTGTGGGGGTGTTGTTTTGTATTGGGAAAGAACATGTGAGAGTTGGTGTGGCAGCCCTTAAGTTGCTGTCTCCTATGTGGGTGTAGGTGGTTGTTAAGCATGTTTAGGTGCAGTGAGTATTGTCTGTTGCATGCAAATAGTTAGCTTTGCAGAAATAGAGAAAAGTAAAGTGAGGGGAGAACTTTTAGAGGACATATTGTAATAATATTGATAGAAATGTATTTTTGTCTGCAGGAAAGCACGTTGAGAACCTATAGATTCAAAAGCAGCTCTGTTTGTTCCTGGGTGGAGATTCGCAGCATATAGAAGATTTCAGTTAAAATTATGAAAGGTGTCCATGACAAATGGAAGGCTGCATTGCCGTTAGTAAAGGGACGTCTGATGATCGTTATGTGACAAAGCATGCTACGTGTTGAGCGTCTTGTGTAAGTACTAAAGTGTTGTTGAATTTCTAAGGATTGAATTTTGAAATGTGAACAATGTCATTTATGTATGTAAATGTATTTAAAAGAAATGTGTGATGTTACTAATTTCCTAAGTTTATGTAAGGTAAAAGTTATTGGTGTTAGGCTTAGAATGCAGGTGTTAGGCTTAGAATGCTGCTGTTAGGAGAGCATAGCGTTTCGATGAAGAGCGTTGCGTTTCGATAGATAACTTAGTTTGGTAATGCAGGACGTAGCATTTCGCCGAAGACGGTGGTGTTTTGCCACAGACCGTGGCGTTTCATAATGCAGACGGTGGTGTTTCGTAGTGCAGAACGTGGCGTCTCCCTGGGGAACTTAGTTTCGGAATGTACAACTCAGCCTTTCACAATGCAAAACTCAGCGTTTCAATTGAGAAGTAAGATGCATAATGCAGAACTCAGCCTTTCGTAATGCAGAACTTACTGTTTCGCAATGTAGAACTCGGCGTTCTGCTGGAGAACTCTTCGTTTCGCTGGAGAACTCAGCCTTTCATAATGTAGACCTGAGCGTTGCGTAATGCAGACCTGAGCGTTGCGTAATGCAGAACTTAACACTTCAATTGAGAACTTAGTTTCGTAATGCAGAACTTAGCGTTTTGCTGGAGAACTTTAGCGTTTCACTGGAGAAAGTAACGTTTTCCTGGAAAATTAGTGTTTCAAGTGAGAAGTTAGTTTCATAATGCAGAACTTAGTGTTTTCCTGGAGAACTTAGCATTTCAATTGAGAAATTAGTTTCGTAATGCAGATCTTAGCATTTCACTGGAGAACTCTAGCGTTTTTGCTGGAAAACTTAGCGTTTCCTGAAGAACTTTGCGTTTCAATTGAGAAATTACTTTCGTCATGCAGAACTGAGTGTTTTGCTGGAGAACTTAGCACTTCAATTGAGAAACAAGTTCCATAATGCAGAACTTAGTGTTTTCCAGGAGAACTTAGTGTTTCAATTGAGAAATTTGTTTTGTAATGCAGAACTTAGCGTTTTGCTGGAGAACTTATCGTTTTGCTGGAGAACATAGCATTTCGATTGAGAAATGACTTTTGTAATGCAGAACTTAGTGCTTCGCTGAAGAACTTAGTGCCCCGCTGGAGAACTTAGTGTTTTCCTGGAGAACTTAGCTTTGTAATGCAGAACTTTGTGTTTTGCTAGAGAACTTGGTGTTTTTCTGAAGAACTCAGCTTGTTGCTGGAGAACTCAGTGTTTCGCTGGAGTAGTCAGCCTTTCCTAATGCAGAACTCAGCCTTTCCTAATGGAGAGCTTAGCCTTTCCTAATGCAGAACTTAGTGTTTCCCTGGAGAACTTAGCGTTTAAAGTGAGAATTTACTTTCGTCATGCAGAACTTACGGTTTCGCTGGAAAACTTACAGTTTTGCTGGAGAACTGAGCATTTCGTAATGAATACCTTATTTTCGTAATGTCGAACTCGGCGTTTTGGAATGCAGAACTCAACGTTTTGGAATGCAGAACTCGACGTTTCGGATTGCAGAACTCTGCGTTTTGCTGGAGAACTCTGCGTTTTGCTGGAGAACTGTCGTGGTTCAAACCCAGCCACAAACCTCGTTCGCTCACTGCCCCCCCTTCTTGCCCCCCCCTGCTCCTGGTGGGACAGAAAGAAGAATCAAAAGGAATGCAACTGCCACGGGTTGAGATAAGAACAGTTTAGTAACTAAGGTATAACACAAATCACTACCACTACCACCAATAATAATAAAGGAAATAACAAGAGGAAAGAAAACAACACCTCAACACCAGCTGACCAATAATTCGCCCCACTCCCCCCAGCCGAGCACCAACGGATACCTCGTCCAACCCTGCAGTCCCCCAGCTCTTCCGGTAAGTAACAACAATTAGTGTTTCGCTGGAGAACTTAA
>NW_027069175.1:35000-70835 GCF_037157495.1 Lathamus discolor
GGTCTCTAGTGTCTCTATAGGGTCCCTAGGGTCTCTATAGGGTATCTATAGGGTTCCTAGGGTCTCTATATGGTCTCTATAGGGTCTCTATAGGGTCTCTATAGGGTCTCTAGTGTCTCTATAGTGTCTCTAGAGGGTCTCTAGTGTCTCTATAGGGTCTCTATAGGGTCCCTAGGGTCTCTATAGGCTCTCTATAGGGATCCTAGGGTCTCTATAGGGTCCCTAGGGTCTCTATAGGGTCTCTAGGGTCTCTCTAGGGTCTCTATAGGGTGTCTAGGGTCTCTATAGGGTCTCTATAGGGTTCCTAGTGTCTCTATAGGGTCCCTAGGGTCTCTATAGGGTCTCTAGGGTCTCTATAGGGTCTCTATAGGGTCTCTATACGGTCTCTATAGGGTTCCTAGGGTCTCTATAGGGTCTCTATAGGGTCTCTAGTGTCTCTATAGGGTCTCTATAGGGTCCCTAGGGGCTCTATAGGGTCTCTATAGGGTCTCTATAGGGTCCCTAGGGTCTCTATAGGGTCTCTATAGGGTCTCTAGGGTCTCTATAGGGTCTCTATAGGGTCTCTAGGGTCTCTATAGGGTCTCAATAGGGTCCCCAGGGTCTCTATAGGGTCTCTATAGGGTCTCTAGGGTCTCTATATGGTCTCTATAGGGTCTCTAGGGTCTCTCTAGGGTCTCTAGGGTCTCTATACGGTCTCTATAGGGTCTCTAGTGTCTCTATAGGGTCTCTATAGGGTCTCTAGGGTCTCTCTAGGGTCTCTATAGGGTCTCTAGGGTCTCTATAGTGTCTCTAGTGTCTCTATAGGGTCTCAATAGGGTCTCTATAGGGTCTCTAGTGTCTCTATAGGGTCTCTATAGGGTCCCTAGGGTCTCTATAGGGTCTCTATAGGGTTCCTAGGGTCTCTATAGGGTCCCTAGTGTCTCTATAGGGTCTCTATAGGGTCTCTAGGGTCACTGTACGGTCTCTATAGGGTTCCTAGGGTCTCTATAGGGTCTCTATAGGGTCACTAGGGTGTCTATAGGGTCTCTATAGGGTCTCTAGTGTCTCTATAGGGTCTCTATAGGGTCCCTAGGGTCTCTATAGGGTCTCTATAGGGTCTCTAGGGTCTCTATATGGTCTCTATAGGGTCTCTAGGGTCTCTCTAGGGTCTCTAGGGTCTCTATACGGTCTCTATAGGGTCTCTAGTGTCTCTATAGGGTCTCTATAGGGTCTCTAGGGTCTCTCTAGGGTCTCTATAGGGTCTCTAGGGTCTCTATAGTGTCTCTAGTGTCTCTATAGGGTCTCAATAGGGTCTCTATAGGGTCTCTAGTGTCTCTATAGGGTCTCTATAGGGTCCCTAGGGTCTCTATAGGGTCTCTATAGGGTTCCTAGGGTCTCTATAGGGTCCCTAGTGTCTCTATAGGGTCTCTATAGGGTCTCTAGGGTCACTGTACGGTCTCTATAGGGTTCCTAGGGTCTCTATAGGGTCTCTATAGGGTCACTAGGGTGTCTATAGGGTCTCTATAGGGTCTCTAGTGTCTCTATAGGGTCTCTATAGGGTCCCTAGGGTCTCTATAGGGTCTCTATAGGGTTCCTAGGGTCTCTATAGGGTCCCTAGGGTCTCTATAGGGTCTCTAGGGTCTCTATAGGGTCTCTATAGGGTCTCTTGGGTCTCTATAGGGTCTCTATAGGGTCCCTAGGGTCTCTATAGCGTCTCTATAGGGTTCCTAGGGTCTCTATAGGGTTCCTAGGGTCTCTATAGGGTCCCTAGGGTCTCTATAGGGTCTCTAGGGTCACTATAGGGACTCTATAGGGTCCCTAGGGTCTCTATAGTGTCTCTATAGGGTTCCTAGGGTCTCTATAGGTTCCCTAGGGTCTCTATAGGGTCTCTAGGGCCTCTATAGTGTATCTATAGGGCCTCTAGTGTCTCTATAGGGTCTCTATAGGGTCCCTATCCTGGCCGTCATCACCACCACACCAGCCGACCAGAGCGACCTGACCTATCATAACCTTCTGCCTCCTCCAAGTATCCTCAACATCGTGCTCGCTTTGCCTGTCCCAAACGGACTAGGACTAGGACTCTCATGGATTCTGCAACCTAGCAGTGCAATAGAGAAAAATGACCAGAGTGTTTGCAAAAACGGACTAACCCCACTATCCTCCTGTGGAGGATTGGCTTGTCGAAAAAGGTCAAAAGGTCACGTTCCCATCACCGAGCTGGAACAAGACGTCTGTGTAGAAGATGGTGCAAACCTCTCAGGCCAGATAATGAGGAAATGAAGGACACCGGCAAACAGCAACAAATTGTGACCAATCACAGCCAAGGCCACTAAGCGATAAGTGCATGAGGAGGATGGTGGGGGGGTGCACGGTGTAGCTGCAAAAATGTAGAGCTTACACAATGCCTTATTTGTGCCAGAACCAATCAAGTGCCTAGTATTTGCATATTCACTGTTATATTAACAGAAGGTAAAAGCCCAATAAACGAAGCTTGCTGTTAACTCATATTGAGTTGTCCAAGTCTTCCTTTCACGACAAAAGAGACCGTATAGAGACCCTAGGGACCCTATAGAGACCCTAGGAACCCTATAGAGACCCTATAGAGACCCTAGGGACCCTATAGAGACCCTATAGAGACACTAGAGACCCTATAGAGACCCTATAGAGACCCTAGGAACCCTATAGAGTCCCTAAGGAACCTATAGAGACCCTAGGAACCCTATAGAGACCCTATAGAGACCCTAGAGACCCTATAGAGACCCTATAGAGACCCTAGAGACCCTATAGCGACCCTATAGAGACCCTAGAGACCCTATAGAGACCCTAGAGAGACCCTAGAGACCCTATAGAGACCCTAGGGACCCTATAGAGACCCTAGGAACCCTATAGAGACACTATGGAGACCCTAGTGACCCTATAGAGACCCTAGGAACCCTATAGAGACCCTATCGAGATCCTAGGGACCCTATAGAGACCCTATAGAGACCCTAGAGACCCTATAGAGACCCTAGGGAACCTATAGAGACCCTAGGAACCCTATAGAGACCCTATAGAGACACTAGAGACCCTATAGAGACCCTATAGAGACACTAGAGACCCTATAGAGACACTATAGAGACCCTAGAGACCCTATACAGACCCTAGGGACCCTATAGAGACCCTAGGAACCCTATAGAGACCCTATAGAGACCCTAGGGACCCTATAGAGACCCTATAGAGACACTAGAGACCCTATAGAGACCCTATAGAGACCCTAGGGATCCTATAGAGATCCTATAGAGACACTAGAGACCCTATAGAGACCCAAGAGACCCTATAGAGACCCTAGAGAGACCCTAGAGACCCTATAGAGACCCTAGGAACCCTATAGAGACCCTATAGAGACCCTAGGGACCCTATAGAGACCCTAGGAACCCTATAGAGACCCTATAGAGATCCTAGGGACCCTATAGAGACCCTATAGAGACACTAGAGACCCTATAGAGACACTATAGAGACCCTAGAGACCCTATACAGACCCTAGGGACCCTATAGAGACCCTAGGAACCCTATAGAGACCCTATAGAGACCCTAGGGACCCTATAGAGACCCTATAGAGACACTAGAGACCCTATAGAGACCCTATAGAGACCCTAGGAACCCTATAGAGACCGTATAGAGACCCTAGAGACCCTATAGAGACCCTATAGAGACCCTAGAGACCCTATAGAGACCCTAGAGAGACCCTAGAGACCCTATAGAGACCCTAGGAACCCTATAGAGACCCTATGGAGACCCTAGGGACCCTATAGAGACCCTAGGAACCATACAGAGACCCTAGGAACCCTATAGAGACCCTATAGAGACCCTAGGGACCCTATAGAGACCCTATAGAGACCCTAGGGACCCTATAGAGACCCTATAGAGACCCTAGAGACCCTATAGAGACCCTAGAGAGACCCTAGAGACCCTATAGAGACCCTAGGAACCGTATAGAGACCGTATAGAGACCCTAGAGACCCTATAGAGACCCTAGAGAGACCCTAGAGACCCTAGAGAGACCCTAGAGACCCTATAGAGACCCTAGGGACCCTATAGAGACCCTAAAGAGACCCTAGGGACCCTATAGAGACCCTATAGAGACACTAGAGACCCTATAGAGACCCTATAGAGGCCATAGAGACCCTATAGAGACCCTAGGAACCCTATAGACACCCTATAGAGACCCTAGGGATCCTATAGAGACCCTATAGAGAAACTAGGGACCCTATAGAGACCCTATAGAGACACTAGAGACCCTATAGAGACCCAAGAGACCCTATAGAGACCCTAGAGAGACCCTAGAGACCCTATAGAGACCCTAGGAACCCTATAGAGACCCTATAGAGACCCTAGGGACCCTATAGAGACCCTAGGAACCCTATAGAGACCCTATAGAGACCCTAGGGACACTATAGAAACCCTAGGAACCCTATAGAGACCCTAGGGACCCTATAGAGACCCTATAGAGACCCTAGAGACCCTATAGAGACCCTAGAGAGACCCTAGAGACCCTAGAGAGACCCTAGAGAGAAGCTAGAGACCCTATAGAGACCCTAGGGACCCTATAGAGACCCTAGGGACCCTATAGAGACCCTATAGAGACACTAGAGACCCTATAGAGACACTATAGAGACACTAGAGACCCTATAGAGACCCTATAGAGACCATATAGAGACCCTAGGAACCCTATAGATACCCTATAGAGACCCTAGGGACCCTATAGAGACCCTATAGAGACCCTAGAGACCCTATAGAGACCCTAGAGAGACCCTAGAGACCCTATAGGGACCCTAGGGACCCTATAGAGACTCTTGGAACCCTATAGAGACCCTATAGAGACCCTAGGGACCCTATAGAGACCCTATATTGACCCTAGAGACCCTATAGAGACCCTAGAGAGACCCTAGAGACCCTATAGAGACCCTATAGAGACCCTAGGGACCCTATAAAGACCCTAGGAACCCTATAGAGACCCTAGGAACCCTATAGAGACACTATAGAGACCCTATAGGGACCGAAGAGACACTATAGAGACCCTATAGAGACCCTAGAGACCCTATAGAGACCCTATAGAGACCCTAGGAACCCTATAGAGACCCTACAGTGACCCTAGAGACCCTATAGAGACACTATAGAGACCCTAGGGACCCTATAGAGACCCTAGGAACCCTATAGAGACCCTATAGAGACCCTAGGGACCCTATAGAGACCCTATAGAGACACTAGAGACCCTATAGAGACCCTATAGAGACCCTAGGAACCCTATAGAGTCCCTAGGGAACCTATAGAGACCCTAGGAACCCTATAGAGAACCTATAGAGACACTAGGGACCCTATAGAGACCCTATAGAGACCCTAGAGACCCTATAGAGACCCTATAGAGACCCTAGAGACCCTATAGCGACCCTATAGAGACCCTAGAGACCCTATAGAGACCCTAGAGAGACCCTAGAGACCCTATAGAGACCCTAGGAACCCTATAGAGAACCTATGGAGACCCTAGTGGCCCTATAGAGACCCTAGGAACCCTATAGAGACCCTATCGAGATCCTAGGGACCCTATAGAGACCCTATAGAGACCCTAGAGACCCTATAGAGACCCTAGGGAACATATAGAGACCCTAGGAACCCTATAGAGACCCTATAGAGACACTAGAGACCCTATAGAGACCCTATAGAGACACTAGAGACCCTATAGAGACACTATAGAGACCCTAGAGACCCTATACAGACCCTAGGGACCCTATAGAGACCCTAGGAACCCTATAGAGACCCTATAGAGACCCTAGGGACCCTATAGAGACCCTATAGAGACACTAGAGACCCTATAGAGACCCTATAGAGACCCTAGGGATCCTATAGAGATCCTATAGAGACACTAGAGACCCTATAGAGACCCAAGAGACCCTATAGAGACCCTATAGAGACCCTAGAGACCCTATAGAGACCCTAGGAACTCTATAGAGACCCTATAGAGACCCTAGGGACCCTATAGAGACCCTAGGAACCCTATAGAGACACTATAGAGATCCTAGGGACCCTATAGAGACCCTATAGAGACACTAGAGACCCTATAGAGACACTATAGAGACCCTAGAGACCCTATACAGACCCTAGGGACCCTATAGAGACCCTAGGAACCCTATAGAGACCCTATAGAGACCCTAGGGACCCTATAGAGACCCTATAGAGACCCTAGAGACCCTATAGAGACCCTATAGAGACCCTAGGAACCCTATAGAGACCGTATAGAGACCCTAGAGACCCTATAGAGACCCTATAGAGAACCTAGAGACCCTATAGAGACCCTAGAGAGACCCTAGAGACCCTATAGAGACCCTAGGAACCCTATAGAGAACCTATGGAGACCCTAGGGACCCTATAGAGACCCTAGGAACCATACAGAGACCCTAGGAACCCTATAGAGACCCTATAGAGACCCTAGGGACCCTATAGAGACCCTATAGAGACCCTAGGGACCCTATAGAGACCCTATAGAGACCCTAGAGACCCTATAGAGACCCTAGAGAGACCCTAGAGACCCTATAGAGACCCTAGGGACCCTATAGAGACACTAGGAACCCTATAGAGACCCTATAGAGACCCGAGGGACCCTATAGAGACCCCAGGAACCGTATAGAGACCGTATAGAGACCCTAGAGACCCTATAGAGACCCTAGAGAGACCCTAGAGACCCTAGAGAGACCCTAGAGACCCTATAGAGACCCTAGGGACCCTATAGAGACCCTAAAGAGACCCTAGGGACCCTATAGAGACCCTATAGAGACACTAGAGGCCCTATAGAGACCCTATAGAGGCCCTAGAGACCCTATAGAGACACTAGGGAACCTATAGAGAACCTAGGAACCCTATAGAGACCCTATAGAGACCCTAGGGATCCTATAGAGACCCTATAGAGACCCTAGAGACCCTATAGAGACCCTATAGAGACCCTAGGGAACCTATAGAGACCCTATAGAGACCCTAGGGACCCTATAGAGACCCTATAGAGACACTAGAGACCCTATAGAGACCCAAGAGACCCTATAGAGACCCTAGAGAGACCCTAGAGACCCTATAGAGACCCTAGGAACCCTATAGACACCCTATAGAGACCCTAGGGATCCTATAGAGACCCTATAGAGACCCTAGGGACCCTATAGAGACCCTATAGAGACACTAGAGACCCTATAGAGACCCAAGAGACCCTATAGAGACCCTAGAGAGACCCTAGAGACCCTATAGAGACCCTAGGAACCCTATAGAGACCCTATAGAGACCCTAGGGACCCTATAGAGACCCTAGGGACCCTATAGAGACCCTATAGAGACCCTAGAGACCCTATAGAGACCCTATAGAGACCCTAGAGACCCTATAGAGACCCTAGAGAGACCCTAGAGACCCTATAGAGACCCTAGGGACCCTATAGAGACTCTAGGAACCCTATAGAGACCCTATAGAGACCCTAGGGACCCTATAGAGACCCTATATTGACCCTAGAGACCCTATAGAGACCCTAGAGAGACCCTAGAGACCCTATAGAGACCCTATAGAGACCCTAGGGACCCTATAGAGAACCTAGGAACCCTATAGAGACCCTATAGAGACCCTAGGGATCCTATAGAGACCCTATAGAGACCCTAGGGACCCTATAGAGATCGATAGAGACACTAGAGACCCTATAGAGACCCAAGAGACACTATAGAGACCCTAGAGGGACCCTAGAGACCCTATAGAGACCCTAGGAACCCTATAGAGACCCTATAGAGACACTAGGGACACTATAGAGACCCTAGGAACCCTATAGAGACCTATAGACCCTAGGACCCTATAGAGACCCTAGGGACCTATAGAGACCATATAGAGACCCTAGGGACCCTATAGAGACCCTATAGAGACCCTAGAGTCGCTATAGACCCTATAGAGACCCTATAGAGACCCTAGGACCCTATAGAGACCCTATAGAGACCCTAGAGACCCTATAAGAGACCCTAGAGAGACCCTAGAGACCCTATAGAGACCCTAGGAACCCTATAGAGACCCTAGGAACCCTATAGAGACCCTATAGAGACCCTAGGGATCCTATAGAGACCCTATAGAGACCCTAGGGACCCTATAGAGACCCTAGGAACCCTATAGAGACCCTATAGAGACCCTAGGGACACTATAGAAACCCTAGGAACTCTATAGAGACCCTAGGGACCCTATAGAGACCCTATAGAGACCCTAGAGACCCTATAGAGACCCTAGAGTGACCCTAGAGAGACCCTAGAGAGACACTAGAGACCCTATAGAGACCCTAGGGACCCTATAGAGACCCTATAGAGACATTAGAGACCCTATAGAGACACTATAGAGACACTAGAGACCCTATAGAGACCCTATAGAGACCATATAGAGACCCTAGGAACCCTATAGATACCATATAGAGACCCTAGGGACCCTATAGAGACCCTATAGAGACCCTAGAGACCCTATAGAGACCCTAGAGAGACCCTAGAGACCCTATAGAGACCCTAGGGACCCTATAGAGACTCTAGGAACCCTATAGAGACCCTATAGAGACCCTAGGGACCCTATAGAGACCCTATATTGACCCTAGAGACCCTATAGAGACCCTAGAGAGACCCTAGAGACCCTATAGAGACCCTATAGAGACCCTAGGGACCCTATAAAGACCCTAGGAACCCAATAGAGACCCTAGGAACCCTATAGAGACCCTATAGAGACCCTATAGGGACCCAAGAGACACTATAGAGACCCTAGAGAGACCCTAGAGACCCTATAGAGACCCTAGGGACCCTATAGAGACACTATAGAGACCCTAGGGACCCTATAAAGACCCTAGGAACCCTATAGAGACCCTAGGGACCCTATAGAGACCCTATAGAGACCCTAGGGACCCTATAGAGACCCTATAGAGACACTAGAGACCTATAGAGACCCTATAGAGACCCTAGGAAACCTATAGAGACCGTATAGAGACCCAAGAGACCCTATAGAGACCTATAGAGACCCTAGAGACCCTATAGAGACCATAGAGAGACCCTAGAGACCCTATAGAGACCCTAGAGAGACCTAGAGACCCTATAGAGACCCTAGAGAGACCTTAGAGACCCTATAGAGACCTAGGGACCCTATAGAGACCCTAGGATCCCTTTAGAGACCCTATAGAGACCCTAGGGACCCTATAGAGACCCTATAGAGACCCTAGAGACCCTATAGAGACCCTATAGAGACCCTAGGAACCCTATAGAGACCCTATAGAGACCCTAGGACCCTATAGAGACCCTATAGAGACACTAGAGACCCTATAGAGACCCTATAGAGACCCTGGAGACCTATAGAGACCCTAGGGACCTATAGAGACCCTAGGAACCCTATAGAGACCCTATAGAGACCCTAGAGACCCTATAGAGACCCTATAGAGACCCTAGGGAACCTATAGAGAACCTAGGAACCCTATAGAGACCCTATAGAGACCCTAGGGATCCTATAGAGACCCTATAGAGACCCTAGGGACCCTATAGAGATCCGATAGAGACACTAGTGACCCTATAGAGACCCAGAGACACTATAGAGACCCTAGAGGGACCCTAGAGACATTATAGAGACCCTAGGAACCCTATAGAGACCTATAGAGACACTAGGGACCCTATAGAGACCCTAGGAACCTATAGAGACCCTATAGAGACCCTAGGGACCCTATAGAGACCCTAGGGACCCTATAGAGACCATATAGAGACCCTAGGACCCTATAGAGACCCTATAGAGACCCTAGAGTCCCTATAGAGACCCTATAGAGACCCTATAGAGACCCTAGGGACCCTAATAGAGACCCTATAGAGACCTAGAGACCCTATACAGACCCTAGGGACCCTATAGAGACCCTAGGAACCCTATAGAGACCCTATAGAGACCCTAGGACCCTATAGAGACCCTATAGAGACACTAGAGACCCTATAGAGACCCTATAGAGACCCTAGGAACCCTATAGAGACCGTATAGAGACCCTAGAGGACCCTATAGAGACCCTATAGAGAACCTAGAGACCCTATAGAGACCCTAGAGAGAACCTAGGAACCCTATAGAGACCCTATAGAGACCCTAGGGATCCTATAGAGACCCTATAGAGACCCTAGAGACCCTATAGAGACCCTATAGAGACCCTAGGGAACCTATAGAGACCCTAGGAACCCTATACACACCTATAGAGACCCTAGGGATCCTTATAGAGACCCTATAGAGACCTAGGGACCCTATAGAGACCCTATAGAGACACTAGAGACCCTATAGAGACCCAAGAGACCCTATAGAGACCCTAGAGAGACCCTAGAGACCCTATAGAGACCCTAGGAACCTATAGGACCCTATAGAGACCCTAGGGACCCTATAGAGACCCTAGGAACCCTATAGAGACCCTATAGAGACCCTAGAGACCCTATAGAGACCCTATAGAGACCCTAGAGACCCTATAGAGACCCTAGAGAGACCCTAGAGACCTATAGAGACCCTAGGGACCCTATAGAGACTCTAGGAACCCTATAGAGACCCTATAGAGACCCTAGGACCCTATAGAGACCCTATATTGACCCTAGAGACCCTATAGAGACCCTAGAGAGACCTAGAGACCCTATAGAGACCCTATAGAGACCCTAGGGACCCTATAAAGACCCTAGGAACCCTATAGAGACCCTAGGAACCCTATAGAGATCCCTATAGAGACCCTAGAGTCCCTATAGAGACCCTATAGAGACCCTATAGAGACCCTAGGGACCCTATAGAGACCCTATAGAGACCCTAGAGACCCTATAGAGACCCTAGAGAGACCCTAGAGACCCTATAGAGACCCTAGGAACCCTATAGAGACCCTAGGAACCCTATAGAGACCCTATAGAGACCCTAGGGATCCTATAGAGACCCTATAGAGACCCTAGGGACCCTATAGAGACCCTAGGAACCCTATAGAGACCCTATAGAGACCCTAGGGACACTATAGAAACCCTAGGAACCCTATAGAGACCCTAGGGACACTATAGAGACCCTATAGAGACCCTAGAGACCCTATAGAGACCCTAGAGTGACCCTAGAGACCCTAGAGAGACCCTAGAGAGACACTAGAGACCCTATAGAGACCCTAGGACCCCTATAGAGACCCTAGGGACCCTATAGAGACCCTATAGAGACATTAGAGACCCTACTAGAGACACTATAGAGACACTAGAGACCCTATAGAGACCCTATAGAGACCATATAGAGACCCTAGGAACCCTATAGATACCTATATAGAGACCCTAGGGACCCTATAGAGACCCTATAGACGACCCTAGAGACACTATAGAGACCCTAGAGAGACCCTAGAGACCCTATAGAGACCCTAGGGACCCTATAGAGACTCTAGGAACCCTATAGAGACCCTATAGAGACCCTAGGGACCCTATAGAGACCCTATATTGACCCTAGAGACCCCTATAGAGACCCTAGAGAGACCCTAGAGACCCTATATAGACCCTATAGAGACCCTAGGGACCCTATAAAGACCCTAGGAACCCTATAGAGACCCTAGGAACCCTATAGAGACCCTATAGAGACCCTATAGGACCCAAGAGACACTATAGAGACCCTAGAGAGACCCTAGAGACCCTATAGAGACCCTAGGGACCCTATAGAGACACTATAGAGACCCTAGGGACCCTATAAAGACCCTAGGAACCCTATAGAGACCCTAGGGACCCTATAGAGACCCTATAGAGACCCTAGGGACCCTATAGAGACCCTATAGAGACACTAGAGACCCTATAGAGACCCTATAGAGACCCTAGGAAACCTATAAAGACCGTATAGAGACCCAAGAGACCCTATAGAGACCCTAGAGACCTATAGAGACCATAGAGAGACCCTAGAGACCCTATAGAGACCCTAGAGAGACCCTAGAGACCCTATAGAGACCCTAGAGAGACCTTAGAGACCCTATAGAGACCCTAGGGACCCTATAGAGACCCTAGGAACCCTTTAGAGACCCTATAGAGACCCTAGGGACCCTATAGAGACCCTATAGAGACCCTAGAGACCCTATAGAGACCCTATAGAGACCCTAGGAACCCTATAGAGACCCTATAGAGACCCTAGGGACCCTATAGAGACCCTATAGAGACACTAGAGACCCTATAGAGACCCTATAGAGACCCTGGAGACCCTATAGAGACCCTAGGGAACCTATAGAGACCCTAGGAACCCTATAGAGACCCTATAGAGACCCTAGGGATCCTATAGAGCCCCTATAGAGACCCTAGAGACCCTATAGAGACCCTATAGAGACCCTAGGGAACCTATAGAGAACCTAGGAACCCTATAGAGACCCTATAGAGACCCTAGGGATCCTATAGAGACCCTATAGAGACCCTAGGGACCCTATAGAGATCCGATAGAGACACTAGAGACCCTATAGAGACCCAAGAGACACTATAGAGACCCTAGAGGGACCCTAGAGACCCTATAGAGACCCTAGGAACCCTATAGAGACCCTATAGAGACACTAGGGACCCTATAGAGACCCTAGGAACCCTATAGAGACCCTATAGAGACCCTAGGGACCCTATAGAGACCCTAGGGACCCTATAGAGACCATATAGAGACCCTAGGGACCCTATAGAGACCCTATAGAGACCCTAGAGTCCCTATAGAGACCCTATAGAGACCCTAGGGAACCTATAGAGAACCTAGGAACCCTATAGAGACCCTATAGAGACCCTAGGGACCCTATAGAGACCCTAGGAACCCTTTAGAGACCCTATAGAGACCCTAGGGACCCTATAGAGACCCTATAGAGACCCTAGAGACCCTATAGAGACCCTATAGAGACCCTAGGAACCCTATAGAGACCCTATAGAGACCCTAGGGACCCTATAGAGACCCTATAGAGACCCTAGAGACCCTATAGAGACCCTAGAGAGACCCTAGAGACCCTATAGAGACCCTAGGAACCCTATAGAGACCCTAGGAACCCTATAGAGACCCTATAGAGACCCTAGGGATCCTATAGAGACCCTATAGAGACCCTAGAGACCCTATAGAGACCCTATAGAGACCCTAGGGAACCTATAGAGAACCTAGGAACCCTATAGAGACCCTATAGAGACCCTAGGGATCCTATAGAGACCCTATAGAGACCCTAGGGACCCTATAGAGATCCGATAGAGACACTAGAGACCCTATAGAGACCCAAGAGACACTATAGAGACCCTAGAGGGACCCTAGAGACCCTATAGAGACCCTAGGAACCCTATAGAGACCCTATAGAGACCCTAGGGACCCTATAGAGACCCTAGGAACCCTATAGAGACCCTATAGAGACCCTAGGGACCCTATAGAGACCCTAGGGACCCTATAGAGACCATATAGAGACCCTAGGGACCCTATAGAGACCCTATAGAGACCCTAGAGTCCCTATAGAGACCCTATAGAGACCCTATAGAGACCCTAGGGACCCTATAGAGACCCTATAGAGACACTAGAGACCCTATAGAGACCCTAGAGAGACCCCAGAGACCCTATAGAGACCCTAGGAACCCTATAGAGACCCTAGGAACCCTATAGAGACCCTATAGAGACCCTAGGGATCCTATAGAGACCCTATAGAGACCCTAGAGACCCTATAGAGACCCTATAGAGACCCTATGGAACCTATAGAGACCCTAGGAACCCTATAGACACCCTATAGAGACCCTAGGGATCCTATAGAGACCCTATAGAGACCCTAGGGACCCTATAGAGACCCTATAGAGACACTAGAGACCCTATAGAGACCCAAGAGACCCTATAGAGACCCTAGAGAGACCCTAGAGACCCTATAGAGACCCTAGGAACCCTATAGAGACCCTATAGAGACCCTAGGGACCCTATAGAGACCCTAGGAACCCTATAGAGACCCTATAGAGACCCTAGGGACACTATAGAAACCCTAGGAACCCTATAGAGACCCTAGGGACCCTATAGAGACCCTATAGAGACCCTAGAGACCCTATAGAGACCCTAGAGAGACCCTAGAGACCCTAGAGAGACCCTAGAGAGACCCTAGAGACCCTATAGAGACCCTAGGGACCCTATAGAGACCCTATAGAGACACTAGAGACCCTATAGAGACCCTATAGAGACCCTGGAGACCCTATAGAGACCCTAGGGAACCTATAGAGACCCTAGGAACCCTATAGAGACCCTATAGAGACCCTAGGGATCCTATAGAGACCCTATAGAGACCCTAGAGACCCTATAGAGACCCTATAGAGACCCTAGGGAACCTATAGAGAACCTAGGAACCCTATAGAGACCCTATAGAGACCCTAGGGATCCTATAGAGACCCTATAGAGACCCTAGGGACCCTATAGAGATCCGATAGAGACACTAGAGACCCTATAGAGACCCAAGAGGCACTATAGAGACCCTAGAGGGACCCTAGAGACCCTATAGAGACCCTAGGAACCCTATAGAGACCCTATAGAGACACTAGGGACACTATAGAGACCCTAGGAACCCTATAGAGACCCTATAGAGACCCTAGGGACCCTATAGAGACCCTAGGGACCCTATAGAGACCATATAGAGACCCTAGGGACCCTATAGAGACCCTATAGAGACCCTAGAGTCCCTATAGAGACCCTATAGAGACCCTATAGAGACCCTAGGGACCCTATAGAGACCCTATAGAGACCCTAGAGACCCTATAGAGACCCTAGAGAGACCCTAGAGACCCTATAGAGACCCTAGGAACCCTATAGAGACCCTAGGAACCCTATAGAGACCCTATAGAGACCCTAGGGATCCTATAGAGACCCTATAGAGACCCTAGGGACCCTATAGAGACCCTAGGAACCCTATAGAGACCCTATAGAGACCCTAGGGACACTATAGAAACCCTAGGAACCCTATAGAGACCCTAGGGACACTATAGAGACCCTATAGAGACCCTAGAGACCCTATAGAGACCCTAGAGTGACCCTAGAGACCCTAGAGAGACCCTAGAGAGACACTAGAGACCCTATAGAGACCCTAGGGACCCTATAGAGACCCTAGGGACCCTATAGAGACCCTATAGAGACATTAGAGACCCTATAGAGACACTATAGAGACACTAGAGACCCTATAGAGACCCTATAGAGACCATATAGAGACCCTAGGAACCCTATAGATACCATATAGAGACCCTAGGGACCCTATAGAGACCCTATAGAGACCCTAGAGACACTATAGAGACCCTAGAGAGACCCTAGAGACCCTATAGAGACCCTAGGGACCCTATAGAGACTCTAGGAACCCTATAGAGACCCTATAGAGACCCTAGGGACCCTATAGAGACCCTATATTGACCCTAGAGACCCTATAGAGACCCTAGAGAGACCCTAGAGACCCTATAGAGACCCTATAGAGACCCTAGGGACCCTATAAAGACCCTAGGAACCCTATAGAGACCCTAGGAACCCTATAGAGACCCTATAGAGACCCTATAGGGACCCAAGAGACACTATAGAGACCCTAGAGAGACCCTAGAGACCCTATAGAGACCCTAGGGACCCTATAGAGACACTATAGAGACCCTAGGGACCCTATAAAGACCCTAGGAACCCTATAGAGACCCTAGGGACCCTATAGAGACCCTATAGAGACCCTAGGGACCCTATAGAGACCCTATAGAGACACTAGATACCCTATAGAGACCCTATAGAGACCCTAGGAAACCTATAAAGACCGTATAGAGACCCAAGAGACCCTATAGAGACCCTAGAGACCCTATAGAGACCATAGAGAGACCCTAGAGACCCTATAGAGACCCTAGAGAGACCCTAGAGACCCTATAGAGACCCTAGAGAGACCTTAGAGACCCTATAGAGACCCTAGGGACCCTATAGAGACCCTAGGAACCCTTTAGAGACCCTATAGAGACCCTAGGGACCCTATAGAGACCCTATAGAGACCCTAGAGACCCTATAGAGACCCTATAGAGACCCTAGGAACCCTATAGAGACCCTATAGAGACCCTAGGGACCCTATAGAGACCCTATAGAGACACTAGAGACCCTATAGAGACCCTATAGAGACCCTGGAGACCCTATAGAGACCCTAGGGAACCTATAGAGACCCTAGGAACCCTATAGAGACCCTATAGAGACCCTAGGGATCCTATAGAGCCCCTATAGAGACCCTAGAGACCCTATAGAGACCCTATAGAGACCCTAGGGAACCTATAGAGAACCTAGGAACCCTATAGAGACCCTATAGAGACCCTAGGGATCCTATAGAGACCCTATAGAGACCCTAGGGACCCTATAGAGATCCGATAGAGACACTAGAGACCCTATAGAGACCCAAGAGACCCTATAGAGACCCTAGAGGGACCCTAGAGACCCTATAGAGACCCTAGGAACCCTATAGAGACCCTATAGAGACACTAGGGACCCTATAGAGACCCTAGGAACCCTATAGAGACCCTATAGAGACCCTAGGGACCCTATAGAGACCCTAGGGACCCTATAGAGACCATATAGAGACCCTAGGGACCCTATAGAGACCCTATAGAGACCCTAGAGTCCCTATAGAGACCCTATAGAGACCCTAGGGAACCTATAGAGAACCTAGGAACCCTATAGAGACCCTATAGAGACCCTAGGGACCCTATAGAGACCCTAGGAACCCTTTAGAGACCCTATAGAGACCCTAGGGACCCTATAGAGACCCTATAGAGACCCTAGAGACCCTATAGAGACCCTATAGAGACCCTAGGAACCCTATAGAGACCCTATAGAGACCCTAGGGACCCTATAGAGACCCTATAGAGACCCTAGAGACCCTATAGAGACCCTAGAGAGACCCTAGAGACCCTATAGAGACCCTAGGAACCCTATAGAGACCCTAGGAACCCTATAGAGACCCTATAGAGACCCTAGGGATCCTATAGAGACCCTATAGAGACCCTAGAGACCCTATAGAGACCCTATAGAGACCCTAGGGAACCTATAGAGAACCTAGGAACCCTATAGAGACCCTATAGAGACCCTAGGGATCCTATAGAGACCCTATAGAGACCCTAGGGACCCTATAGAGATCCGATAGAGACACTAGAGACCCTATAGAGACCCAAGAGACACTATAGAGACCCTAGAGGGACCCTAGAGACCCTATAGAGACCCTAGGAACCCTATAGAGACCCTATAGAGACCCTAGGGACCCTATAGAGACCCTAGGAACCCTATAGAGACCCTATAGAGACCCTAGGGACCCTATAGAGACCCTAGGGACCCTATAGAGACCATATAGAGACCCTAGGGACCCTATAGAGACCCTATAGAGACCCTAGAGTCCCTATAGAGACCCTATAGAGACCCTATAGAGACCCTAGGGACCCTATAGAGACCCTATAGAGACACTAGAGACCCTATAGAGACCCTAGAGAGACCCCAGAGACCCTATAGAGACCCTAGGAACCCTATAGAGACCCTAGGAACCCTATAGAGACCCTATAGAGACCCTAGGGATCCTATAGAGACCCTATAGAGACCCTAGAGACCCTATAGAGACCCTATAGAGACCCTAGGGAACCTATAGAGACCCTAGGAACCCTATAGACACCCTATAGAGACCCTAGGGATCCTATAGAGACCCTATAGAGACCCTAGGGACCCTATAGAGACCCTATAGAGACACTAGAGACCCTATAGAGACCCAAGAGACCCTATAGAGACCCTAGAGAGACCCTAGAGACCCTATAGAGACCCTAGGAACCCTATAGAGACCCTATAGAGACCCTAGGGACCCTATAGAGACCCTAGGAACCCTATAGAGACCCTATAGAGACCCTAGGGACACTATAGAAACCCTAGGAACCCTATAGAGACCCTAGGGACCCTATAGAGACCCTATAGAGACCCTAGAGACCCTATAGAGACCCTAGAGAGACCCTAGAGACCCTAGAGAGACCCTAGAGAGACCCTAGAGACCCTATAGAGACCCTAGGGACCCTATAGAGACCCTAGGAACCCTATAGAGACCCTATAGAGACCCTAGGGACCCTATAGAGACCCTATAGAGACACTAGAGACCCTATAGAGACCCTATAGAGACCATATAGAGACCCTAGGAACCCTATAGATACCCTATAGAGACCCTAGGGACCCTATAGAGACCCTATAGAGACCCTAGAGACCCTATAGAGACCCTAGAGAGACCCTAGAGACCCTATAGAGACCCTAGGGACCCTATAGAGACTCTAGGAACCCTATAGAGACCCTATAGAGACCCTAGGGACCCTATAGAGACCCTATAGAGACCCTATAGACCCTATAGAGACTCTAGAGAGACCCTACAGACCCTACAGAGACCCTAGAGAGACCCTAGAGACCCTATAGAGACCCTAGGGACCCTATAGAGACCCTAGGAACCCTATAGAGACCCTATATTGACCCTAGAGACCCTTTAGAGACCCTAGAGAGACCCTAGAGACCCTAGAGACCCTAGAGAGACCCTAGGGACCCTATAAAGACCCTAGGAACCCTATAGAGACCCTAGGAACCCTATAGAGACCCTATAGAGACCCTATAGGGACCCAAGAGACACTATAGAGACCCTAGAGAGACCCTAGAGACCTTATAGAGACCCTAGGGACCCTATAGAGACCCTTTAGAGACCCTAGGGACCCTATAAAGACCCTATAGAGACCCTAGGGACCCTATAGAGACCCTATAGAGACACTAGAGACCCTATAGAGACCCTATAGAGACCCTAGGAAACCTATAGAGACCGTATAGAGACCCAAGAGACCCTATAGAGACCCTATAGAGACACTAGAGACCCTATAGAGACCATAGAGAGACCCTAGGGACCCTATAGAGACCCTATAGAGACCCTAGAGACCCTATAGAGACCCTAGAGAGACCCTAGAGACCCTAGAGAGACCCTAGAGAGACCCTAGAGACCCTATAGAGACCCTAGGGACCCTATAGAGACCCTAGGAACCCTATAGAGACCCTATAGAGACCCTAGGGAACCTATAGAGACCGTACAGTGACCCTAGAGACCCTATAGAGAACCTAGAGAGACCCTAGGGACCCTATAGAGACCCTAGAGACCCTATAGAGACCCTATAGAGACCCTAGGGACCCTATAGAGACCCTATAGAGACACTAGAGACCCTATAGAGACCCTAGAGAGACCCTAGAGACCCTATAGAGACCCTAGGGACCCTATAGAGTCCCTATAGTGACCCTAGGGACCCTATAGAGACCCTATAGAGACCCTATAGAGACACTAGAGACACTATAGAGACCCTAGAGACCCTATAGAGACCCTAGAGAGACACTAGAGACACTATAGAGACCCTAGGAACCCTATAGAGACTCTATAGAGACTCTAGAGACCCTATAGAGACCCTATAGAGACTCTAGGAACCCTATAGAGACCGTATAGAGACCCTAGAGACCCTATAGAGACCCTAGAGAGACCCTAGAGACCCTATAGAGACCCTATAGAGACCCTAGGGACCCTATAGACACCCTATAGAGACCCTATAGAGACGCTAGGGACCCTATAGAGACCCTATAGAGACCCTAGAGAGACCCTAGAGACCCTATAGAGACCCTATAGAGACCCTAGAGACCCTATAGAGACCCTATAGAGACCCTATAGAGACCCTAGGGACCCTATAGAGACCCTATAGAGACACTAGAGACCCTATAGAGACACTATAGAGACCCTAGGAACCCTATAGAGACCGTATAGAGACCCTAGAGACCCTATAGAGACCCTATAGAGACCCTAGAGACCCTATAGAGACCCTATAGAGACCCTAGACACCCTATAGAGACCCTAGAGAGACCCTAGAGACCCTATAGAGACCTTAGGGACCCTATAGAGACCCTAGGAACCCTATAGAGACCCTATAGAGACCCTAGAGACCCTATAGACACCCTAGAGAGACCCTAGAGACACTATAAAGACCCTAGGGACCCTATAGAGACCCTAGGAACCCTATAGAAACCCTATAGAGACCCTAGGGACCCTATAGAGACCCTATAGAGGTCCTAGGGACCCTATAGAGACCCTATAGAGACCCTAGGGACCCTATAGAGACCGTATAGAGACACTAGAGACCCTATAGAGACCCTATAGAGACCCTAGAGAGACCCTAGAGACCCTATAGAGACCCTAGGGACCCTATAGAGACCCTATAGAGACCCTAGGGACCCTATAGAGACCCTATAGAGACACTAGAGACCCTATAGAGACCCTAGAGAGACCCCTAGAGACCCTATAGAGACCCTAGGGACCCTATAGAGACCCTAGGAACCATATAGAGACCCTATAGAGACCCTAGGGACCCTATAGAGACCCTAGAGAGACCCTAGAGACCCTATAGAGACACTAGGGACCCTATAGAGACCCTAGGAACCCTATAGAGACCCTATAGAGACCCTAGGGACCCTATAGAGACCCTATAGAGACCCTAGAGACCCTATAGAGACCCTATAGAGACCCTATAGAGACACTAGAGACACTGTAGAGACCCTAGAGACCCTATAGAGACCCTAGAGAGACCCTAGAGACCCTATAGAGACCCTATAGAGACCCTTGGAACCCTATAGAGACCGTATAGAGACCCTAGAGACCCTATAGAGACCCTAGAGAGACCCTAGAGACCCTATAGAGACCCTAGAGAGACCCTAGAGACCCTATAGAGACCCTAGGGACCCTATAGAGACCCTAGGAACCCTATAGGGACCCTATAGAGACCCTAGGGACCCTATAGAGACCCTATAGAGACACTAGAGACCCTATAGAGACCCTAGGGAACCTATAGAGCCCCTAGGAACCCTATAGAGACCCTATAGAGACCCTAGGGACCCTATAGAGACCCTATAGAGACCCTAGGGACCCTATAGAGACCCTAGGGACCCTATAGAGACCCTATAGATACCCTATAGAGACCCTAGAGACCCTATAGAGACCCTATAGAGACCCTATAGAGACCCTAGGGACCCTATAGAGACCCTTTAGAGACACTAGAGACCCTATAGAGACCCTAGAGACCCTATAGAGACCCTAGAGAGACCCTAGAGACCCTATAGAGACCCTAGGAACCATATAGAGACCCTATAGAGACCCTAGGGACTCTATAGAGACCCTAGGAACCCAATAGAGACCCTAGAAACCCTATAGAGACCCTATAGAGACCGTAGGAACCCTAAAGAGACCGTATAGAGACCCAAGAGACCCTATAGAGACCCTATAGAGATCCTAGAGACCCTATAGAGACCCTAGAGAGACCCTAGAGACCCTATAGAGACCCTAGAGAGACCCTAGAGACACTATAGAGACCCTAGGGACCCTATAGAGACCCTATAGAGACCCTAGAGACCCTATAGAGACCCTAGGGAACCTATAGAGACCCCTAGGAACCCTATAGAGACCCTATAGAGATCCAGAGATCCTATAGAGACCCTATAGAGACCCTATAGAGACCCTACGGACCCTATAGAGACCCTATAGAGACACCAGAGACCCTATAGAGACCCTATAGAGACCCTAGGAACCCTATAGAGACCGTATAGAGACCCTAGAGATCCTATAGAGACCGTATAGAGACCCTAGAGACCCTATAGAGACCCTAGAGAGACCCTAGAGACCCTATAGAGACCCTAGGGACCCTATAGAGACCCTAGGAACCCTATAGAGACCCTATAGAGACCCTAGGGACCATATAGAGACCCTAGAGAGACCCTAGAGACCCTATAGAGAACCTAGGGACCCTATAGTGACCCTATAGAGACCCTAGGGAACCTATAGAGACCCTAGGAACCCTATAGAGACCCTATAGAGACCCTAGAGACCCTATAGAGACCCTAGAGACCCTATAGAGACCCTAGAGAGACCCTAGAGACACCTATAGAGACCCTAGGAACCCTATAGAGACCCTATAGAGACCCTAGGGACCCTATAGAGACCCTAGGGACCCTATAGAGACCCTAGGAACCCTACAGAGACCCTATAGAGACCCTAGGGACCCTATAGAGACCCTATAGAGACCCTAGAGACCCTATAGAGACCCTATTAGAAACCCTAGGAACCCTATAGAGACCGTATAGAGACCCTAGAGACCCTATAGAGACCCTATAGAGACCCTAGAGACCCTATAGAGACCCTAGAGAGACCCTAGAGACCCTATAGAGACCCTAGAGAGACCCTAGAGACCCTATAGAGACCCTTGAGAGACCCTAGAGACCCTATAGAGACCCTAGGAACCCTATAGGGACCCTATAGTGACCCTAGGGACCCTATAGAGACCCTATAGAGACACTAGAGACCCTATAGAGACCCTAGGGAACCTATAGAGACCCTAGGAACCCTATAGAGACCCTATAGAGACCCTAGGGACCCTATAGAGACCCTATAGTTACCCTAGAGACCCTATAGAGACCCTAGGGACACTATAGAGACCCTATAGAGACACTAGAGGCCCTATAGAGACCCTATAGAGGCCCTAGAGACCCTATAGAGACCCTAGGCAACCTATAGAGACCCTAGGAACCCTATAGAGACCCTATAGAGACCCTAGGGACCCTATAGAGTCCCTATAGTGACCCTAGAGACCCTATAGAGACCCTATAGAGACCCTAGAGACCCTATAGAGACCCTAGAGAGACCCTAGAGACCCTATAGAGACCCTAGAGAGACCCTAGAGACCCTATAGAGACCCTAGAGAGACCTTAGAGACCCTATAGAGACCCTAGGGACCCTATAGAGACCCTAGGAACCCTATAGAGACCCTATAGAGACCCTAGGGACCCTATAGAGACCCTATAGAGACCCTAGAGACCCTATAGAGACCCTATAGAGACCCTAGAGACCCTATAGAGACCCTATAGAGACCCTAGGAACCCTATAGAGACCCTATAGAGACCCTAGGGACCCTATAGAGACCCTATAGAGACACTAGAGACCCTATAGAGACCCTATAGAGACACTGGAGACCCTATAGAGACCCTAGGGAACCTATAGAGACCCTAGGAACCCTATAGAGACCCCTATAGAGACCCTAGGGACCCTATAGAGACCCTATAGAGACCCAAGAGACCCTATAGAGACCCTATAGAGACCCTAGGGAACCTATAGAGACCCTAGGAACCCTATAGAGACCCTATAGAGACCCTAGGGATCCTATAGAGACCCTATAAAAACCCTAGGGACCCTATAGAGATCCGATAGAGACACTAGAGACCCTATAGAGACCCAAGAGACCCTATAGAGACCCTAGAGAGACCCTAGAGACCCTATAGAGACCCTAGGAACCCTATAGAGACCCTATAGAGACCCTAGGGACCCTATAGAGACCCGAGGAACCCTATAGAGACACTATAGAGACCCTAGGGACCCTATAGAGACCCTAGGGACCCTATAGAGACCATATAGAGACCCTAGAGACCCTATAGAGACCCTATAGAGACCCTATAGAGACCCTAGGGACCCTATAGAGACCCTATAGAGACCCTAGGGAACATATAGAGACCCTAGGAACCCTATAGAGACCCTATAGAGATCCCAGAGACCCTATAGAGACCCTATAGAGACCCTATAGAGACCCTACGGACCCTATAGAGACCCTATAGAGACACCAGAGACCCTATAGAGACCCTATAGAGACCCTAGGAACCCTATAGAGACCGTATAGAGACCCTAGAGATCCTATAGAGACCGTATAGAGACCCTAGAGACCCTATAGAGACCCTAGAGAGACCCTAGAGACCCTATAGAGACCCTAGGGACCCTATAGACACCCTAGGAACCCTATAGAGACCCTATAGAGACCCTAGGGACCATATAGAGACCCTAGAGAGACCCTAGAGACCCTATAGAGAACCTAGGGACCCTATAGTGACCCTATAGAGACCCTAGGGAACCTATAGAGACCCTAGGAACCCTATAGAGACCCTATAGAGACCCTAGGGACCCTATAGAGACCCTATAGAGAACCTAGAGACCCTATAGAGACCCTAGAGACCCTATAGAGACCCTAGAGAGACCCTAGAGACCCTATAGAGACCCTAGGAACCCTATAGAGACCCTATAGAGACACTAGAGACCCTATAGAGACACTATAGAGACCCTAGGAACCCTATAGAGACCGTATAGAGACCCTAGAGACCCTATAGAGACCCTATAGAGACCCTAGAGACCCTATAGAGACCCTATAGAGACCCTAGACACCCTATAGAGACCCTAGAGAGACCCTAGAGACCCTATAGAGACCTTAGGGACCCTATAGAGACCCTAGGAACCCTATAGAGACCCTATAGAGACCCTAGAGACCCTATAGACACCCTAGAGAGACCCTAGAGACCCTATAGAGACCCTAGAGAGACCCTAGAGACACTATAAAGACCCTAGGGACCCTATAGAGACCCTAGGAACCCTATAGAAACCCTATAGAGACCCTAGGGACCCTATAGAGACCCTATAGAGGTCCTAGGGACCCTATAGAGACCCTATAGAGACCCTAGGGACCCTATAGAGACCGTATAGAGACACTAGAGACCCTATAGAGACCCTATAGAGACCCTAGAGAGACCCTAGAGACCCTATAGAGACCCTAGGGACCCTATAGAGACCCTATAGAGACCCTAGGGACCCTATAGAGACCCTATAGAGACACTAGAAACCCTATAGAGACCCTAGAGAGACCCTAGAGACCCTATAGAGACCCTAGGGACCCTATAGAGACCCTAGGAACCCTATAGAGACCCTATAGAGACCCTAGGGACCCTATAGAGACCCTAGAGAGACCCTAGAGACCCTATAGAGACACTAGGGACCCTATAGAGACCCTAGGAACCCTATAGAGACCCTATAGAGACCCTAGGGACCCTATAGAGACCCTATAGAGACCCTAGAGACCCTATAGAGACCCTATAGACACCCTATAGAGACACTAGAGACACTGTAGAGACCCTAGAGACCCTATAGAGACCCTAGAGAGACCCTAGAGACCCTATAGAGACCCTATAGAGACCCTAGGAACCCTATAGAGACCGTATAGAGACCCTAGAGACCCTATAGAGACCCCAGAGAGACCCTAGAGACCCTATAGAGACCCTAGAGAGACCCTAGAGACCCTATAGAGACCCTAGGGACCCTATAGAGACCCTAGGAACCCTATAGGGACCCTATAGAGACCCTAGGGACCCTATAGAGACCCTATAGAGACACTAGAGACCCTATAGAGACCCTAGGGAACCTATAGAGCCCCTAGGAACCCTATAGAGACCCTATAGAGACCCTAGGGACCCTATAGAGACCCTATAGAGACCCTAGGGACCCTATAGAGACCCTAGGGACCCTATAGAGACCCTATAGATACCCTATAGAGACCCTAGAGACCCTATAGAGACCCTATAGAGACCCTATAGAGACCCTAGGAACCCTATAGAGACCCTTTAGAGACACTAGAGACCCTATAGAGACCCTAGAGACCCTATAGAGACCCTAGAGAGACCCTAGAGACCCTATAGAGACCCTAGGAACCCTATAGAGACCCTATAGAGACCCTAGGGACTCTATAGAGACCCTAGGAACCCAATAGAGACCCTAGAAACCCTATAGAGACCCTATAGAGACCGTAGGAACCCTAAAGAGACCGTATAGAGACCCGAGAGACCCTATAGAGACCCTATAGAGATCCTAGAGACCCTATAGAGACCCTAGAGAGACCCTAGAGACCCTATAGAGACCCTAGAGAGACCCTAGAGACACTATAGAGACCCTAGGGACCCTATAGAGACCCTATAGAGACCCTAGAGACCCTATAGAGACCCTATAGAGACCCTAGGAACCCTATAGAGACCCTATAGAGACCCTAGGGACCCTATAGAGACCCTATAGAGACACTAGAGACCCTATAGAGACCCTATAGAGACCCTGGAGACCCTATAGAGACCCTAGGGAACCTATAGAGACCCTAGGAACCCTATAGAGACCCTATAGAGACCCTAGGGACCCTATAGAGACCATATAGAGACCCTAGAGACCCTATAGAGACCCTATAGAGACCCTATAGAGACCCTAGGGACCCTATAGAAGACCCTAGGAACCCTATAGAGACCCTATAGAGATCCCAGAGACCCTATAGAGACCCTATAGAGACCCTATAGAGACCCTACGGACCCTATAGAGACCCTATAGAGACACCAGAGACCCTATAGAGACCCTATAGAGACCCAAGGAACCCTATAGAGACCGTATAGAGACCCTAGAGATCCTATAGAGACCGTATAGAGACCCTAGAGACCCTATAGAGACCCTAGAGAGACCCTAGAGACCCTATAGAGACCCTAGGGACACTATAGAGACCCTATAGAGACACTAGAGGCCCTATAGAGACCCTATAGAGGCCCTAGAGACCCTATAGAGACCCTAGGCAACCTATAGAGACCCTAGGAACCCTATAGAGACCCTATAGAGACCCTAGGGACCCTATAGAGTCCCTATAGTGACCCTAGAGACCCTATAGAGACCCTATAGAGACCCTAGAGACCCTATAGAGACCCTAGAGAGACCCTAGAGACCCTATAGAGACCCTAGAGAGACCCTAGAGACCCTATAGAGACCCTAGAGAGACCTTAGAGACCCTATAGAGACCCTAGGGACCCTATAGAGACCCTAGGAACCCTATAGAGACCCTATAGAGACCCTAGGGACCCTATAGAGACCCTATAGAGACCCTAGAGACCCTATAGAGACCCTATAGAGACCCTAGAGACCCTATAGAGACCCTATAGAGACCCTAGGAACCCTATAGAGACCCTATAGAGACCCTAGGGACCCTATAGAGACCCTATATTGACACTAGAGACCCTATAGAGACCCTATAGAGACCCTGGAGACCCTATAGAGACCCTAGGGAACCTATAGAGACCCTAGGAACCCTATAGAGACCCTATAGAGACCCTAGGGACCCTATAGAGACCCTATAGAGACCCAAGAGACCCTATAGAGACCCTATAGAGACCCTAGGGAACCTATAGAGACCCTAGGAACCCTATAGAGACCCTATAGAGACCCTAGGGATCCTATAGAGACCCTATAGAAACCCTAGGGACCCTATAGAGATCCGATAGAGACACTAGAGACCCTATAGAGACCCAAGAGACCCTATAGAGACCCTAGAGAGACCCTAGAGACCCTATAGAGACCCTAGGAACCCTATAGAGACCCTATAGAGACCCTAGGGACCCTATAGAGACCCTAGGAACCCTATAGAGACACTATAGAGACCCTAGGGACCCTATAGAGACCCTAGGGACCCTATAGAGACCATATAGAGACCCTAGAGACCCTATAGAGACCCTATAGAGACCCTATAGAGACACTAGGGACCCTATAGAGACCCTATAGAGACCCTAGGGAACCTATAGAGACCCTAGGAACCCTATAGAGACCCTATAGAGATCCCAGAGACCCTATAGAGACCCTATAGAGACCCTATAGAGACCCTACGGACCCTATAGAGACCCTATAGAGACACCAGAGACCCTATAGAGACCCTATAGAGACCCTAGGAACCCTATAGAGACCGTATAGAGACCCTAGAGATCCTATAGAGACCGTATAGAGACCCTAGAGACCCTATAGAGACCCTAGAGAGACCCTAGAGACCCTATAGAGACCCTAGGGACCCTATAGACACCCTAGGAACCCTATAGAGACCCTATAGAGACCCTAGGGACCATATAGAGACCCTAGAGAGACCCTAGAGACCCTATAGAGAACCTAGAGAGACCCTATAGTGACCCTATAGAGACCCTAGGGAACCTATAGAGACCCTAGGAACCCTATAGAGACCCTATAGAGACCCTAGGGACCCTATAGAGACCCTATAGAGAACCTAGAGACCCTATAGAGACCCTAGAGACCCTATAGAGACCCTAGAGAGACCCTAGAGACCCTATAGAGACCCTAGGAACCCTATAGAGACCCTATAGAGACACTAGAGACCCTATAGAGACACTATAGAGACCCTAGGAACCCTATAGAGACCGTATAGAGACCCTAGAGACCCTATAGAGACCCTATAGAGACCCTAGAGACCCTATAGAGACCCTATAGAGACCCTAGACACCCTATAGAGACCCTAGAGAGACCCTAGAGACCCTATAGAGACCTTAGGGACCCTATAGAGACCCTAGGAACCCTATAGAGACCCTATAGAGACCCTAGAGACCCTATAGACACCCTAGAGAGACCCTAGAGACCCTATAGAGACCCTAGAGAGACCCTAGAGACACTATAAAGACCCTAGGGACCCTATAGAGACCCTAGGAACCCTATAGAAACCCTATAGAGACCCTAGGGACCCTATAGAGACCCTATAGAGGTCCTAGGGACCCTATAGAGACCCTATAGAGACCCTAGGGACCCTATAGAGACCGTATAGAGACACTAGAGACCCTATAGAGACCCTATAGAGACCCTAGAGAGACCCTAGAGACCCTATAGAGACCCTAGGGACCCTATAGAGACCCTATAGAGACCCTAGGGACCCTATAGAGACCCTATAGAGACACTAGAAACCCTATAGAGACCCTAGAGAGACCCTAGAGACCCTATAGAGACCCTAGGGACCCTATAGAGACCCTAGGAACCCTATAGAGACCCTATAGAGACCCTAGGGACCCTATAGAGACCCTAGAGAGACCCTAGAGACCCTATAGAGACACTAGGGACCCTATAGAGACCCTAGGAACCCTATAGAGACCCTATAGAGACCCTAGGGACCCTATAGAGACCCTATAGAGACCCTAGAGACCCTATAGAGACCCTATAGACACCCTATAGAGACACTAGAGACACTGTAGAGACCCTAGAGACCCTATAGAGACCCTAGAGAGACCCTAGAGACCCTATAGAGACCCTATAGAGACCCTAGGAACCCTATAGAGACCGTATAGAGACCCTAGAGACCCTATAGAGACCCCAGAGAGACCCTAGAGACACTATAGAGACCCTAGAGAGACCCTAGAGACCCTATAGAGACCCTAGAGAGACCTTAGAGACCCTATAGAGACCCTAGGGACCCTATAGAGACCCTAGGAACCCTATAGAGACCCTATAGAGAACCTAGGGACCCTATAGAGACCCTATAGAGACCCTAGAGACCCTATAGAGACCCTATAGAGACCCTAGAGACCCTATAGAGACCCTATAGAGACCCTAGGAACCCTATAGAGACCCTATAGAGACCCTAGGGACCCTATAGAGACCCTATAGAGACCCTATAGAGACCCTGGAGACCCTATAGAGAACCTAGGGAACCTATAGAGACCCTAGGAACCCTATAGAGACCCTATAGAGACCCTAGGGACCCTATAGAGACCCTATAGAGACCCAAGAGACCCTATAGAGACCCAATAGAGACCCTAGGGAACCTATAGAGACCCTAGGAACCCTATAGAGACCCTATAGAGACCCTAGGGATCCTATAGAGACCCTATAGAGACCCTAGGGACCCTATAGAGATCCGATAGAGACACTAGAGACCCTATAGAGACCCATGAGACCCTATAGAGACCCTAGAGAGACCCTAGAGACCCTATAGAGACCCTATAGAGACCCTAGGAACCCTATAGAGACCGTACAGTGACCCTAGAGACCCTATAGAGACCCTATAGAGACCCTAGGGACCCTATAGAGACCCTAGGAACCCTATAGAGACCCTATAGAGACCCTAGGGACCCTATAGAGACCCTATAGAGACACTAGAGACCCTATAGAGACCCTATAGAGACCCTAGGAACCCTATAGAGTCCCTAGGGAACCTATAGAGACCCTAGGAACCCTATAGAGAACCTATAGAGACCCTAGGGACCCTATAGAGACCCTATAGAGACCCTAGAGACCCTATAGAGACCCTATAGAGACCCTAGAGACCCTATAGCGACCCTATAGAGACCCTAGAGACCCTATAGAGACCCTAGAGAGACCCTAGAGACCCTATAGAGACCCTAGGGACCCTATAGAGACCCTAGGAACCCTATAGAGACCCTATGGAGACCCTAGTGACCCTATAGAGACCCTAGGAACCCTATAGAGACCCTATCGAGATCCTAGGGACCCTATAGAGACCCTATAGAGACCCTAGAGACCCTATAGAGACCCTAGGGAACCTATAGAGACCCTAGGAACCCTATAGAGACCCTATAGAGACACTAGAGACCCTATAGAGACCCTAGAGAGACACTAGAGACCCTATACAGAGCCTAGGGACCCTATAGAGACCCTAGGAACCCTATAGAGACCCTATAGAGAACCTAGGGACCCTATAGAGACCCTATAGAGACCCTAGAGACCCTATAGAGACCCTATAGAGACCCTAGGAACCCTACAGAGACCCTATAGAGACCCTAGGGACCCTATAGAGACCCTATAGAGACACTAGAGACCCTATAGAGACCCTATAGAGACCCTGGAGACCCTATAGAGACCCTAGGGAACCTATAGAGACCCTAGGAACCCTATAAGGACCCTATAGAGACCCTAGGGATCCTATAGAGACCCTAGAGGGACCCTAGAGACACTATAGAGACCCTAGGAACCCTATAGAGACCCTATAGAGACCCTAGGGACCCTATAGAGACCCTAGGAACCCTATAGAGACCCTATAGAGACCCTAGGGACCCTATAGAGACACTAGGGACCCTATAGAGACCATATAGAGACCCTAGGGACCCTATAGAGACCCTATAGAGACCCTAGAGTCCCTATAGAGACCCTATAGAGACCCTATAGAGACCCTAGGGACCCTATAGAGACCCTATAGAGACCCTAGAGACCCTATAGAGACCCTAGAGAGACCCTAGAGACCCTATAGAGACCCTAGGAACCCTATAGAGACCCTAGGAACCCTATAGAGACCCTATAGAGACCCTAGGGATCCTATAGAGACCCTATAGAGACCCTAGAGACCCTATAGAGACCCTATAGAGACCCTAGGGAACCTATAGAGAACCTAGGAACCCTATAGAGACCCTATAGAGACCCTAGGGATCCTATAGAGACCCTATAGAGACCCTAGGGACCCTATAGAGATCCGATAGAAACACTAGAGACCCTATAGAGACCCAAGAGACACTATAGAGACCCTAGAGGGACCCTAGAGACCCTATAGAGACCCTAGGAACCCTATAGAGACCCTATAGAGACCCTAGGGACCCTATAGAGACCCTAGGAACCCTATAGAGACCCTGTAGAGACCCTAGGGACCCTATAGAGACCCTAGGGACCCTATAGAGACCATATAGAGACCCTAGGGACCCTATAGAGACCCTATAGAGACCCTAGAGTCCCTATAGAGACCCTATAGAGACCCTATAGAGACCCTAGGGACCCTATAGAGACCCTATAGAGACACTAGAGACCCTATAGAGACCCTAGAGAGACCCTAGAGACCCTATAGAGACCCTAGGAACCCTATAGAGACCCTAGGAACCCTATAGAGACCCTATAGAGACCCTAGGGATCCTATAGAGACCCTATAGAGACCCTAGAGACCCTATAGAGACCCTATAGAGACCCTAGGGAACCTATAGAGACCCTAGGAACCCTATAGACACCCTATAGAGACCCTAGGGATCCTATAGAGACCCTATAGAGACCCTAGGGACCCTATAGAGACCCTATAGAGACACTAGAGACCCTATAGAGACCCAAGAGACCCTATAGAGACCCTAGAGAGACCCTAGAGACCCTATAGAGACCCTAGGAACCCTATAGAGACCCTATAGAGACCCTAGGGACCCTATAGAGACCCTAGGAACCCTATAGAGACCCTATAGAGACCCTAGGGACTCTATAGAAACCCTAGGAACCCTATAGAGACCCTAGGGACCCTATAGAGACCCTATAGAGACCCTAGAGACCCTATAGAGACCCTAGAGAGACCCTAGAGACCCTAGAGAGACCCTAGAGAGACCCTAGAGACCCTATAGAGACCCTAGGGACCCTATAGAGACCCTAGGGACCCTATAGAGACCCTATAGAGACACTAGAGACCCTATAGAGACACTATAGAGACACTAGAGACCCTATAGAGACCCTATAGAGACCATATAGAGACCCTAGGAACCCTATAGATACCATATAGAGACCCTAGGGACCCTATAGAGACCCTATAGAGACCCTAGAGACCCTATAGAGACCCTAGAGAGACCCTAGAGACCCTATAGAGACCCTAGGGACCCTATAGAGACTCTAGGAACCCTATAGAGACCCTATAGAGACCCTAGGGACCCTATAGAGACCCTATATTGACCCTAGAGACCCTATAGAGACCCTAGAGAGACCCTAGAGACCCTATAGAGACCCTATAGAGACCCTAGGGACCCTATAAAGACCCTAGGAACCCTATAGAGACCCTACGAACCCTATAGAGACCCTATAGAGACCCTATAGGGACCCAAGAGACACTATAGAGACCCTAGAGAGACCCTAGAGACCCTATAGAGACCCTAGGGACCCTATAGAGACACTATAGAGACCCTAGGGACCCTATAAAGACCCTAGGAACCCTATAGAGACCCTAGGGACCCTATAGAGACCCTATAGAGACCCTAGGGACCCTATAGAGACCCTATAGAGACACTAGAGACCCTATAGAGACCCTATAGAGACCCTAGGAAACCTATAGAGACCGTATAGAGACCCAAGAGACCCTATAGAGACCCTATAGAGACCCTAGAGACCCTATAGAGACCATAGAGAGACCCTAGAGACCCTATAGAGACCCTAGAGAGACCCTAGAGACCCTATAGAGACCCTAGAGAGACCTTAGAGACCCTATAGAGACCCTAGGGACCCTATAGAGACCCTAGGAACCCTTTAGAGACCCTATAGAGACCCTAGGGACCCTATAGAGACCCTATAGAGACCCTAGAGACCCTATAGAGACCCTATAGAGACCCTAGGAACCCTATAGAGACCCTATAGAGACCCTAGGGACCCTATAGAGACCCTATAGAGACACTAGAGACCCTATAGAGACCCTATAGAGACCCTGGAGACCCTATAGAGACCCTAGGGAACCTATAGAGAACCTAGGAACCCTATAGAGACCCTATAGAGACCCTAGGGATCCTATAGAGACCCTATAGAGACCCTAGAGACCCTATAGAGACCCTATAGAGACCCTAGGGAACCTATAGAGAACCTAGGAACCCTATAGAGACCCTATAGAGACCCTAGGGATCCTATAGAGACCCTATAGAGACCCAAGAGACCCTATAGAGATCCGATAGAGACACAAGAGACCCTATAGAGACCCAAGAGACACTATAGAGACCCTAGAGGGACCCTAGAGACCCTATAGAGACCCTAGGAACCCTATAGAGACCCTATAGAGACCCTAGGGACCCTATAGAGACCCTAGGAACCCTATAGAGACCCTAGGAACCCTATAGAGACCCTATAGAGACCCTAGGGATCCTATAGAGACCCTATAGAGACCCTAGAGACCCTATAGAGACCCTATAGAGACCCTAGGGAACCTATAGAGACCCTAGGAACACTATAGACACCCTATAGAGACCCTAGGGATCCTATAGAGACCCTATAGAGACCCTAGGGACCCTATAGAGACCCTATAGAGACCCAAGAGACCCTATAGAGACCCTAGAGAGACCCTAGAGACCCTTTAGAGACCCTAGAGAGACCCTAGAGACCCTACAGAGACCCTAGAGAGACCCTAGAGACCCTACAGAGACCCTAGAGAGACCCTAGAGACCCTATAGAGACCCTAGGGACCCTATAAAGACCCTAGGAACCCTATAGAGACCCTAGGAACCCTATAGAGACCCTATAGAGACCCTATAGGGACCCAAGAGACACTATAGAGACCCTAGAGAGACCCTAGAGACCCTATAGAGACCCTAGGGACCCTATAGAGACCCTATAGAGACCCTAGGGACCCTATAAAGACCCTAGGAACCCTATAGAGACCCTAGGGACCCTATAGAGACCCTATAGAGACCCTAGGGACCCTATAGAGACCCTATAGAGACACTAGAGACCCTATAGAGACCCTATAGAGACCCTAGGAAACCTATAGAGACCGTATAGAGACCCAAGAGACCCTATAGAGACCCTATAGAGACACTAGAGACCCTATAGAGACCATAGAGAGACCCTAGGGACCCTATAGAGACCCTATAGAGACCCTAGAGACCCTATAGAGACCCTAGAGAGACCCTAGAGACCCTAGAGAGACCCTAGAGAGACCCTAGAGACCCTATAGAGACCCTAGGAACCCTATAGAGACCCTATAGAGACCCTAGGGACCCTATAGAGACCGTACAGTGACACTAGAGACAATATAGAGACCCTAGAGAGACCCTAGAGACCCTATAGAGACCCTAGGGACCCTATAGAGTCCCTATAGTGACCCTAGGGACCCTATAGAGACCCTATAGAGACCCTATAGAGACACTAGAGACACTATAGAGACCCTAGAGACCCTATAGAGACCCTAGAGAGACACTAGAGACACTATAGAGACCCTAGGAACCCTATAGAGACTCTATAGAGACTCTAGAGACCCTATAGAGACCCTATAGAGACCCTAGGAACCCTATAGAGACCGTATAGAGACCCTAGAGACCCTATAGAGACCCTAGAGAGACCCTAGAGACCCTATAGAGACCCTATAGAGACCCTAGGGACCCTATAGACACCCTATAGAGACCCTATAGAGACCCTAGGGACCCTATAGAGACCCTAGAGAGACCCTAGAGAGACCCTAGAGACCCTATAGAGACCCTATAGAGACCCTATAGAGACCCTAGGGACATTATAGAGACCCTATAGAGACACTAGAGACCCTATAGAGACACTATAGAGAACCTAGGAACCCTATAGAGACCGTATAGAGACCCTAGAGACCCTATAGAGACCCTATAGAGACCCTAGAGACCCTATAGAGACCCTATAGATACCCTAGACACCCTATAGAGACCCTAGAGAGACCCTAGAGACCCTATAGAGACCTTAGGGACCCTATAGAGACCCTAGGAACCCTATAGAGACCCTATAGAGACCCTAGAGACCCTATAGACACCCTAGAGAGACCCTAGAGACCCTATAGAGACCCTAGAGAGACCCTAGAGACACTATAAAGACCCTAGGGACCCTATAGAGACCCTAGGAACCCTATAGAGACCCTATAGAGACCCTAGGGACCCTATAGAGACCCTATAGAGGTCCTAGAGACCCTATAGAGACCCTATAGAGACCCTAGGGACCCTATAGAGACCGTATAGAGACACTAGAGACCCTATAGAGACCCTATAGAAACCCTAGAGAGACCCTAGAGACCCTATAGAGACCCTAGGGACCCTATAGAGACCATATAGAGACCCTAGGGACCCTATAGAGACCCTATAGAGACACTAGAGACCCTATAGAGACCCTATAGAGACACTAGAGACCCTATAGAGACCCTAGGGACCCTATAGAGACCCTAGGAACCCTATAGAGACCCTATAGAGACCCTAGGGACCCTATAGAGACCCTAGAGAGACCCTAGAGACCCTATAGAGACACTAGGGACCCTATAGAGACCCTAGGAACCCTATAGAGGCCCTATAGAGACCCTAGGGACCCTATAGAGACCCTATAGAGACCCTAGAGACCCTATAGAGACCCTATAGAGACCCTATAGAGACACTAGAGACACTATAGAGACCCTAGAGACCCTATAGAGACCCTAGAGAGACCCTAGAGACCCTATTGAGACCCTATAGAGACCCTAGAAA